>NC_134412.1:99441251-99461251 GCF_038048845.1 Mixophyes fleayi | reverse complement strand
TCAGAGGGCTAGATTTACTAAGCTGCGGGTTTGAAATAGTGGGGATGTTGCCTATAGCAACCAATCAGATTCTAGCTGTCATTTTGTAGACTGTACTAAATAAATGAACACTAGGATCTGATTGGTTGCTATAGGCAACATCCCCACTTTTTTAGACCCGCAGCTTAGTAAATGTAGCCCAGAGTCACAGTTGCAGTAATAGTATACATTATATTTGCATAAATATCTCTAGATTAAACATGGGAAGTATGCGTCTCTTTACTTTAAGGGCAATAAGCAATTTGGACAAACACAAAGCTCATACATTCTTGATTTAAAAATTGTTCTCCAAGGGCCCATGATGGAAGTAACCCAATATCGCAGAGAATAATACCGAGCGCTACTGTGTAAGCGTCTACCTACCTTCTATTTATAATCAATTGTTTGATTTTATTTGTAATGATTCCTATAAAGCTTTTGAACTGTTCTTTATTTGACATTAGAGTATTTTGTGTTGATTGGTGGTAATCATTCCCAAATAACTCCATTGTGATCCCACGATGTGAAACACGCCAAAGGAGGCGATATAATCACCGTACTTATAGTGAAATTCTGTATTACATAGTGAGTACACTGTGTATGTCTCCCTCTATTGTTTGACTTTCCAGTGTTTCCTGACATCTTATCACCACAGACTCTACCTATATTCTATGTTCTCTTTCTTGTCTTACGTGGGGGACAGCACGTTCCTCTCATAGATAAGTGTTGGGGGACAGCAGACACCATCTTTGTGGAGTTTGAATATTCTCCCTGTGTTTACATTATATGAACATTCTCTGTAATATTCAGTGTAATATGTTGGTGCTATATAGATAAACTAATATTCTGTTGTCGTGTTTGACATACATGTAATGTCTGTCACATAGACATAGATGAGCACTTTACTCCTGGCTTTCTCTGGTGTAAGGAGACGATTATTCTTTAGTGTCTAGAACGAAACATTTTACTCTTTGCCCAATCACTTTTCATCTTCCAATAATCTGTTTAATTTCTTTATTTTTTGCGTACCCCCAAATTTGTTATTCAACGGTAAGCACCAGCATCCGAGCAGTAGATGGCGCTGTTGTACATGTGTACGGAGCCTATATTAGTTGTATAATGCAGTGTATTTAGCTGTCTAGAAATGGATAAATATGGAAGCATCTGTAGTTTGCATTGCTAGACGTACTCGCACTGTTTATCTGGGTATGTCTCTTGTTTCTTATAAAAAGAACTGCAGAAAGTCTAATTCTACCCCCTTACTGACTGCACTCCCTAAACCAACCACGCTGCTCCCCACACAGGGCCTGATTCATAAAGGCACAGATCTGCAGAGCGTAGCGTACACAAACTCGCCCTGTGCATGTCCTTTTGCAAATTTATAATCCACATAAGTATTGGATGTATCCTGCACTGTCTCGTGTAGCAGAGCACAGCAGACCTGCGGGAGCCGATTTACGTGCGCTCAGTATGCGAGCCTTGATGGATCCCGTCCACAATGTTTTATTGCACATTATCCATGTGGATCTGTGTACCCCAAGACCTTCCAGATGATGTTGTATTATCCATTCCAATAGATATAAGAGAACATAACAGCACAATTGAGAGTGAGGATACTGGGCTCTATCACCCACTCAGCACTAGCTGGTAAGCTCGAAGGCAGCCTCATGTGCCAGTGAGGGTACCTGGTATCTCTAATGGGTTCGGAATCACTTGGGTAAATAACTGGAAAAGTAAGTTGACTTTGATTGATATATATATATATATGAAAAACACACATGAATGACAATAATACAAGGAACAAAAGTTCACCACACAATGAGCCTAATAAATGACTCTACCTTGAAGGTTCTATATCCACCGGTTTCCTCGGATCGTTGTCCCAATCGCTGAGCCACACCATTCAGTCCTCTGCCAGGAAGGCAAGGGCTAAGCCCAATGTCATCCTGCTTTTTTCAGGTACACAAGGTAACATGGTCTGCAGAGACTTCATGATCCAACCACTGACACGATCCTGGACCTGCCCAACAGGAGCCGTAAGCACTATTCAATGCTGTCCTATAGTAAAACTCCTAGCTGATGGCTGAGCTCCCCTTTTAAACAATGTGCACTTACCACAATAGCATTATTTTATCAGGGCAAGTTCTAGATAAGGCTTCGCTTGGATTTGGTACCTGCATATGGGAGGGCGGATGCCCAGCCTCCCCCAGGTCCTTAGGTTGCAGCATGCACCCTGTAGTCAGTGGCTCTGGGAAAACTAGCTGACATCCAATATAATGGGCCTGATTCAAGCTGCCACTTGCATTTAAAGACAAGCATTGCACTTGACCATAGTTCCAGCCATATGTAAATGCAAGTGGATATCAAGATATGTTTCCATTTTAATATGGGTGTAAGTACACTCTGGCTAAGCGTTACTTGCTGTATGTGGACAGACAACAACCAGAGTGCAGGATGCGCACATGCATATGTGGAATATAAAGTCCTATCAGAATGTATCCACTAAAAATTCTATAAATATTAATAAAAATATTTGTAATTTTATTTTAATAGTAAATACATAAATCAGGATGTTCTTAATGTGTGCTGTACATACAATGTGTTTTATAGTCTATCGTCTTTGCATACACATGTTCTGTGCTAGCTAGTGGCATGCATACATGTAGGGCCTGATTCATTAAGGAACTTAAATTAAGAAGTTTCGTATTTAAGTCTCCTGGACAAAACCATGTTACAATGCAAGGGGTGCAAACTAGTTTTCTGTTTTGCACATAAGTTAAATACTGACTGTTTTTTCATGTAGCACACAAATACTTGATAGATAATTTGTACACTGAAATTTAAAGTTGATATCAATGGCGCAAGGTCCATTTCTGAGCATGCGCAGAGCTATTTCACGCTAGATACGGCAGGCAAAGGGACTTGCGTCCGAACATGATTCAGGCTCAATGTACTTAAGTCTTTGCTCTTACCTTCAGATAACCCATTAGTGACTTTTCTGGGGAGAATGGTCCCAGAGCTGACCGGCACTTTTGGTGCATCATGGCTGCCCACTGACTGAGGGAGTCTTTAGCCAGAGGCTGGTGCAATTTTGACTTGTCTGAATAGAACAGCGATTTAACTGTGACTTACAGGACCACTGGGGTTACCAGGGGAATGACCCCTACCATAATAATAGTATGGAGTAAATGTTCTTACATCTTTATAGAAATGTGCTTAGAATTTAATACTGTTTTGTGTCTTGCACGGTTCCTTTATTCTGACTAGTTGTATTGTTTTCTGTGCATCCAGCAATGATGGGTTATCCTCCTTAATGTCTGCCTAATGCTGTCAGTGTAAGCTGGTGTGACAGTGGCTGTATTCTGTGCAGCCTGCCATAGGCATGTCAGAGTATGTAAATTATGCACAAGACATTCCAGCTGCTCCCGACTTCTCACAGAGCCAGACATATGGAATCATGACAGTGTTGAGACACACGGACAGGAGTCACCTGGGAGGAGGGGGTCTGGATGCGGACAGTCATGGATAATTTTCCTCAGATGTTCACAACCAAGTTACATTTGTTCAGGAACAGGGCTTAAAAATGAAAGTTAAATAAGGGCATACACATATCCAAACCTAACCTAATGTATCAATGCACACTGCAGGAATATAATGCTGGAACACAGCAATGAGCACTGTATCATTCGCTATAAATACAATAGTCTTCAGGTTTAGGGAGGACTTTAGCATGTTGCACCTACCCCTCACTTCTGCCCTCTGTCGCATGTAAATAGAAGAAAAATAATAATAGTGAGCGCACATCACTCAAACAAGTAGAAAATACCACCACAAATGTATCTGTTTATTAAAAACATTTTATTAAAACATTAATTAAAAACAAATTAATAAAATATATTACATCACATATTCAAACAAAATCTAAACCAAAGTCCAGATAGCCAATTTTCAGGACACAATTAGGTATCTATATCCAGCTGTTTCTTCTACCCTATAGTGCACTTATAGGAGAATTCATCCATATATATTTAATCCATATAGGCTCCAATAGAAAGCAGGTCAAATGGAAGAACAAGTCAAACAGATATATTAGTATCAGGATCCGCCATAAATCTCTGCCCCATTTTAATAAGGAACTTAGCTTCTCAACAGTCATGGGGTCCACTTCACAGGTGAGCAATCTGGAGGTAGGACACCGGCAGTCTGTGTCGGCGGTCTCTCACCCCTCTCTCACCCCGCCTGCTACAGCTGACTAACGATCCCTCTTCAACCAACAATAACTAAGCCGACTGCCCAACGGTTTCTTTCCCACAGCAAACTCGTTCCTGGTAGCAGTTAAAGATGACTTAGATCCAAACTCTTCCAAATAATGCCCTAAGTCAGGTTATCACACCTGTTGACGGTCTCACGTTAGCCACAAAGCTTCATTTGCGGTTTCTGTGAGTGCCGTGTATTCCACCTCAATGGTGGATATGGCAACAGTAGGTTGTTTTCTGCTTGACCAGCTGACGGCTGCACCTACCAAGACAAACAGGTACCCTGTGTAGGAACGATGATCATCCTCATCGAATCCCCAATCAGCATCACAGAAAGTCTGTAAAGGGTCCTTTCATGTCAAATCATCGCAAAACATGTAACTTTTCAACCCGACCATCTCAGATTTTCGTGAAATTTAGGATGGCAGACGACCTAAAGTAACTTTCATATGTAACATTTTAGAGAAGAACACAGAGAGAGACTACAAGTCAAGTCTGAACTTTCAGTTGCGTGGTTAGCGCAAAAAGTGTTCAACTGCAGCACTTAATATTTTTTTTACTCCTGTTCCCAAAGTCTTCCCAAAATAAAACTTATACCAAAGAGAGATTGTATTTAACTGCATAACATACTTTATGTACCAAAAAATTAAATATACACTTTTTTAGATATTCAAGGTCAAAGGTATGTAAAACTATTTTTTTATGACAACTAAGGTCCCATAGTTTCTAAACAAGACCAACACAATGAGAAGTTTTGATTTGTTTTAGTTGACCTTGCAAGCATAAATTTTACATTTTTTGTCATGTTTGCAACCCCGTTGCATGAACACCGTGTATCACTGAGGGCTAAAATATTACGTATGAAAGTTACTTTATGTCGTCTACCATCTTACCAACTTTCAGGAAATTCTGAGATGGTCGGGTTGGAAGCTGTGATGATTTGGCGTGGAATGCCCCTAAGGTTGAATTCTTGGTTTTTGCAAATCCTACATTTAAAGAACTTGTATCTTTTAGGTGTCTTAGAATTCTCTTGATCGCAATCCAGTGTTGGGACAACAACAACGTGACAGAGGACAGAAATGTGGGGGTTCGTATATAGGAGCGCTACGCTCCGTGTCCTATTTACCTTGCGTTTCCCTGGTGGTGTAGTGTATAGGAAGTGGGGCACCAGCCTCACGTCCGTGCTGCACTATTGCGCATGCGCGATTGCTGAGACTAGAAGTTCGCACTTCCGAGTTTCAGACTGTGAGAGAGGATGCAGGACAGCTAGCTGCGTACTTCTGTATCATCATCATCAGTTATTTATATAGCGCCACTAATTCCACAGCGCTGTACAGAGAACTCACTCACATCAGTCCCTGTCCCAATGGGGCTTAGTCTAAATTCCCTAACACACACACAGACAGATAGAGAGACTAAGGTCAAGTTAAGAGCAGCCAATTAACCTACTAGTATGTTTTTGGAGCGTGGGAAGAAACCCACACAAACATGGAAAGAACATACAGATAAAGACATGGTTGGGAATCCACCCCAGTGCTGTGAGGCAGAAGTGCTAACCACTAATTGACTCTGCCGCCCAGTATTACATGTTGCAGAGCTTTATCCAGGAGTAGCCACATCTGATCTCCGCTTATCTGCATTACACCCAATGTCCTTCCTTAGAATTGTATTAATATCACTGTCTGATCCTTCTGTCCTGGCAGCATTTCCTGGTATTACTGTCTGTCTCCCCTACTAGTAATTACATTTCTGGGTGATGTCTGTCTAACAGCTGAAACGTTCTCCCACTTCTGCTATCGAAACCTTTCAGGCAGACCCCTTGCAGTCGCCAAATTAATAATACTGTAACCTCAAAAAGCTGAAGGGAAAATATCAGTAATTATTACACATACCGGGCACCATTTCAAGTTGTATTACATTAATACTATGATATGAGTTTAATTAATGACTAGCGATAAGCATCATTAATACAGTGCAATGTGTAGTGTCAATTACTAACTGTAATCTGCCCATAGTATTATTTAGTGAGCCTCCCCTCTGAGAGCGCCTCTCCTTGTATAGAAATCTTAATTCATACCAATAATCTGTATTGCAACGGTACTGTGTGTGTCTATAAATACTTCCATTCATACCATCCTAGCACACATACTGGTTGATGTGTGTCTGTATAACCTGGGGCACCTGCTGATTTGGTGTTAGTGGTGTTAGGAGATCTTCTGGCTCAGACATGTGGGATCTGAGTCATTAAGGAAATAAGGCAAAAAAAGGAGTAAATTTGCTCCTGGACAAACCGTGTTACACTGCAAGGGGTGCAGATTAGTTTATTATTTGCACATAAGATAAATACTGGCTGCTTTTCATGCAGCACACACATACTTGATAGCTATTTTTACACGGACATGTAAAGTTGATCTAGGACATGTCCTACCCCAACTATAAATCAGGGGCCTCAAATTTCTCATTATAGAGCTCTTCTTGCAGATGATCCCATCATGAACCCAAAATAAATCTTTGGGGGGTTATTAACAACAGTATGAACAATTTTTGATATGTTTTGTCAAAAATTAACAAAATGGATTTTTGAGATAATCAAAATTTTCATTTTGAAAATTTTTGATTTTTAATTTGTCTTGAAACAAACTGCTATATATCGTAAGAAATCCCATAAAACGAAGCTTTACCAAACTGTTTAGCTCAATCAGGTGAGCTACAAATGCAATTTAAAGAAGTGTTGAAAGCAAATTTTTTGTTAAAAATTGCAGCTTTAAAGACATATAACTTCAAAAGCAGTGCACATATCAGCCTAAGATTTGGGTTTTGTTTTTTTACACCCATGGCAGAATTTATTATACCAAATTTTCTTACAATCCGAAATGGTCAGTTTGAAACCATGTGTTGATTTGCTGTGGAATGACCCATCTCTGTTAGGAGTCTACGCACACGTACGTCAGACGTCCGCCTGGCCCAAACACTAGTTTGTTTAGGTTGAATCTTGAGATATAGCTGAGTAAGCTTTTTATGTGTGTGTTTCATCTTCTTAAGTTTGGCCACAAAAGTGTCCAACTCTAATTAAGGCCCATATTCTCTGTGACATTTTTATCTTATTTTAGAAGTTTTCAGTAAATACCTGTGACACATCCACATAGTCTACCAACGTATGACCATAGCATCCAGGGAGACGTTCGTGTATCTAAGCATGTTGTGTACAGTACCACAACCCCCATCTTGTCACATATACCATATAATCAATCCATTGGATTATTACTTTGCTTTTTAAATACTTTTCAATTCATTTTAACTTGCATAGATTCCAATACTTGTAGGAAAGATGAGAAAAAAGGATTTTTAAACCCTGGTTCTGTGCCCTGGAAATGAATTGTCTACTTTGCATCCAGCAGAGGTTGGGAAGCGCTGTCTTAGGACCAGTGCTGGTAGCATTATATTGTATGAGACACCAGTGTGTGGACAGTTTGTTTTTTGGAAGCCTGAACAACAATAAATGTTAAGGTTTCTTCTTATGTAAAGATCACTGTGAAGATACGTGGTTCCCAAATCACTCAGACACGGTATTAGAGGAAAAATAGAAGGATGATTTATTCTGCAGAACAGTATTAAATACAGCACGGCCCTCTTAACAATAGTCGGTCCATACACCGTGCCCCTTTCTTTATGATCACTCATTCACATTATTTTATTTGTTTCATTGTAAAACTGATACATAACCTCCGTACATCCCCTCCCAATTATCTACACCATGACACTGTTTCTGGGCACACACTGAGCTGGCAGCCGCGTGATACTTCTGCACATTTACCAGGCGATGTTTGATAACCGAGATATGTAAGGACTTTATGGAATGAACAGCCATGATTATTACACTGGGAAATATCAGGTTTTTCATCTAGATTCCAGAAGACAAAGCTGCAATCAACTACTCTATAGGATAACACCGATCATTACCAAAGGCTACTTAAAGTGGAAATAAAGCTGAAAACAAGAATAAATATACATGTCTAGAACAGGATACATCTTGTATTTCCTTAAATGTTAAACAGCTGAATAAGCAGCTTGTGACACTCACAAGTCCTCCGTTACTGATATATCTCCTTCTGTCTCTCTGTATTGGTGAGTTAATTCAGGTGCGCACTTGGGAAGGTGGGAGGGGTTGTCAGGTGGCCTGAAATCTCCCCTCCCGGCCCAGGGATTGGGCTGCAAAAGAGGAAGGCTGCCTTTGAAACATACAGCGTCGGATGGATGAAGGTGTGAGAGAATGAGTTTGCATGAGGGGAAGGGGGGCTATTACTTTAACTGTGGGATGATAGTGGGGGGCTAATCATTTAATAGTGGATGGGAGCTACACATTTATTGGTGGGGTGATGGTGGGAGCAATGTATTTGATGGGGACTATTTCAATTAATATTGGGATGGTTTGGGGGCTGCTAATTGAATGTTAGAGTTAAAGAGAAGGAGGGCTATTTGTTAAAATGTGAATACTAATACTTTAATGTTGGGTGGTTTCGGTGATAAATAGGTTTATGTATTAAATATGAATAGTATTAATTTAATGTTGGAGCAAGTTGGGGAGCATCAGGGCCATCTTTTCCATTGGGCACGATGGGCAGGTATATCTATATATGTAGGGGCCCCGGTGCACTGCTTTGCCCGAGGGCCCATAATGTTGTTAAGATGGCCCTGGGGAGAATACGGGATTATAGACACCAACAGCAGGTAGGAAGAACATGTACAGCTGGCGAGAGCTGGACAATCTGCCAACTGTCATAGTTCTGGAGGGGCCGCCCAAAGATGTGTAACCGTCATATTCAGTCAGCACTTTGTTCCTGCTGTAGGGGCCACGGAGAAGCATACCCTGCTCACACCTAACATCACTGCCCATGGAGAACAGACTAGGACTGTGCAAAATGACAGCTACACCCTTGTATGCTGGTCATCTCCCCTATAGAAATCCTGCCTTCATCCCTGTAAACCTAGACACTATGGGACCGATTCATTAAGGAATGTAAATACCGATATGTGCCATAATTTGCATATAATTGGTCTTTGCATGCCCAGAACCAAAGCATACGCCAGTGAACACAGCAATGTCTAATTTATCTTCAAGTGCGAAGGGGGGGGGACTGGGCGTATGCACGTAGTCAGCGTACAGTCAGGGCGTGCGCAGCAGCGTCTGATTCAAGCTTTGGGCATCTCAATGGTGCGTGTTTATCTGTCGTATCACTTGTAGCTGCTGGTCTGGTGTAAGCGCCGACTACTAGTGATGACGCCTGTGTGCGAAAGCTAGAACATGTTTACATTCAGGAATAACTGTAAAAATGTGTTTTATGTACAGCAGATTATGTACAGCAGATTATGTACAGCGGATTATGTACAGCGGATTATGTACAGCGGATTATGTACAGCGGATTATGTACAGCGGATTATGTACAGCGGATTATGTACAGCGGATTATGTACAGCGGATTATGTACAGCAGATTATGTACAGCGGATTATGTACAGCAGATTATGTACAGCGGATTATGTACAGCGGATTATGTACAGCGGATTATGTACAGCGGATTATGTACAGCGGATTATGTACAGCAGATTATGTACAGCAGATTTTTTTTTTTTTTTATATTTTGTCATTAATGACTATGGGCCTGATTCATTAAGGGTCTTAAATGAAGAGGTATCTTATTTCAATCTCCTGGACAAAACCATGTTACAATGTAAGGGGTGCAAATTAGTTTTCTGTTTTGCACATAAGTTAAATACTGACTGTTTCTTCATGTAGCACACAAATACATGATAGCTTATTTCTACACTGAAATTTAAAGTTGATATTTGTGTGTTACATGAAAAAACAGTCAGTATTTAACTTATGTGCAAAACAGAAAACTAATTTGCACCCCTTACATTGTAACATGGTTTTGTCCAGGAGACTGAAATAAGATACCTCTTCATTTAAGACCCTTAATGAATCAGGCCCCATATTATTAACAGGTAATTTTATTTTTTTTCTGCTGTGTTCTTTTGGGACTTTGTTTTCCACATAAGCATTGGACGTATCCTGCAGTGTATTGTCTGTTAGAGCAGCGAGGCCCTGGCCCTGTATTCATCAGCAGACGTATCTTTACATCCCCTGCTTGTTGAATGCGGATGTTGGACTTATGTGCGTTTTTTTAAAAAAAAACCAGTACGTTTGTTTTGCGCGCTTTAATAAATCCGACCCCAAGCTATGTGGAAGAGGCCGCAGTTCAGAGGAAGCCGCCATTTGTATTTCTATGTTTAAGCAGAATCTTTGTTAACATTGGTAGAAGAAAAGTATCAAAGATAAAGCGATTAGCAGGTCAGCTGGAGACATAACTTGTTGTGCGCTACCAACACTAATAAAGATGCTGTTTCAACATAAGAGGCTAATGGCATCTGGGAAGGATTCCCGCCCCGTGAAGTTATGTTGGTGGTTGTCTTATCAGGACTTGATTTGTAACAGGAGACAGGACCAACTTAATAGATGGACTTGTGTTTCCTAACCTCACCCAGGGACCCATTTGTCAACATGCGAGTCCCCAAAGTAACATTTTCTTTCACCATACATCTCTGCGTGAACACACATTTTTATTAGACCCACTAAAGCGTGAAAACCAAACTTGCCAAGTCGATTTGAATCATTAAAGAAAAGATTGCTTAAAGGACTGGACAACAGTGTTAAGTCCAAAATTAAAAACACCTCCACTATAATACCAAAGGGTACATTGTGGCAGGACCAGGAGAGTACCACGGTGCAGACTGCTAAAGCCCAGAAAAAATAAGATTTAAATAACTGTCAAAATCTCATTGAAAGCAATGGACTGAAATAATGGTTTACGTCTGGTCTCAGGAGCCAAATTGAATTTAGTTGTTGTTGTGAAAAGTGTTGTTAAGTGTTTTTCAGAGGTTGGAAACTGTCTGCTCCATTGGGTTTCATCATGTGTAGATGCAATTTAAAAAGCATCAAAGAGCATAAAAGTCACGTGCAAAATTGGCATTTATAACACTTAAAGGACCCCTCTGTCAGAAAGTGCTGACACCTTTCTGTTCTACAGGGACCCCACCAGATACATGACTTGTTCCTGAACTGAAATATGGATTACAAATTAAATCTCAACTTAGAGCCAGGAGATGTAAAATCTAATCAGTCTCCATTACTTTTATAAGGTTCATACTCCCAGCCAGGTTGGCATTCTCGTCACCCCAGCAGGTGGGACTGGTCAGGTAACTGATTGCTCCAACCTGGTTCCCCAACTAGTTCTTCAGCTTCAGACAAGCTGCTCTCTGTGGGCATTTATTAGATTGTATTTAATATTGGTGGGAGTCCCAGGCAACGCTCCCACTATGACATGACCCATATCTATCTTATATAGTTCACAATCCAGGGCACTACAGCTGGACATTCAGCAGGAAGACAGACCAGGAAATAGCTTCACCCAACGCTTAACTTAAACTAACAAAGGGATTGAAGCTCAGGAAATGCATGGACACGGCTAGGTGCATATATATTACATGTATTTATGCTTAATTTTACCATCTCTTATTTAAGAATTGCAAGTGTTAAATGCATTAAAAACATATCTGTAACTAATAAATACAGAGTCAGACTGAAGCATCTTGTATTACAGTTATAATTTTTTTAAAGTCAGTCTTAATCTGTGCTGACCTGAGATCACTGTGCATCGACGTCTCCTCTGACACACACAAGACTGCACGATCAATGTGATTACAGATGGAACCAGCACACGTTATAGGAAACTGTTTAACAATCTTGTTGTGGTGCATTGGGCAGGATTTGATAGCCGTCCATGTTCAGTTAGATCATTTTAACCAATCTGCTGTATTTTATTTTCCTCATAGTCTGAGATTCTGAAGGGAACTAGTTCTAAGCAGGAAGAATCTTCTCTGTTTTCCGGCACAAGTTGTATCAACAATCAAATCCAATCACAATTGTTGGATATCTAAACCAGTTTACTTATTTTAGTACAAAATTCATATGCTGCTTACAACAAATATTTAATCTCAAAATTGACTCCTCCTTTAGCTATTATTATAGGTAGGTATTTACTTGGAAAAATAGTATCAAGTTTGGATAATTTACTAGGGGAAAATGAGGAATTAACCAAATATATCTGAGAGTGAGTGAGATACAGGAAACAGATGGAAGCGGGTCACAATACTTAGGAAACGGACTGACATTATAGGATGGGGTTACGATGAATAGTGTAAGGACTGTGGTAGACGGTGTAGTCTAAGGCTGCATCCAGCTCTGCACCAGTCACAAACGTCAGTGTACTTACACACAGATACACTTACACCAGGTCATAAGCACAAGAAAAGGGTTTAGACATTTGATTCAATAGAGAAAAACCCATTAGCTATTAGGTTTGATTTATATAAAAAGACCTGTATAGGACATATAACAATCCTTCATGTGTACAAATGAAAGTAGCAAAAAATTAATTCTAAAATATGACTACAAAATATAATATATGCACAAGCAGTGAAGAAAATCCCCTATCGGTGTCAGATGTGAATCCGCAGTCGGCCAATCAGAAGCGGCTAGCTGATGCTGGTGACCATTATCATCATCAGAATGTAATTGATAGACTGTTGCCAGGCATATCTCTGTGTGGGTCTGTCTCAGTTCACAATTACCCAAACTCCCTAATTGTACTAGTTTACTTTACATTCTTCTTTCTCTCCCCGCCTCTCCAAGCGTATTGAAGCGCAGATATAAAATCATATGGATGTGAAACGGAAAAATCTTTACTCTGAGAACATGTTCGCATGTCATACAATAAACTAAAAACATTTTCATTGCATAGAATAACATATTTTTGTATTCCATGACCTGTTATAGGTGAACATTTATCAGAAAGATAAGTGCAGGTTAAAAGGGGCCTAATAGGTATCAGATATATCTACAATAACAGATTTTATAGTTCGGAGGAAGGTTTTAAATCTGGGAAAGTAAAATAAAACTACAAAAATGGTTGGTGAGAGAACAGGAACAAGAGAGATGCCTGGAAAAGAGAGAGAGAGGAACAAGAGAGATGTCTGGAAAAGAGAGAAAGAGGAACAAGAGAGATGTCTGGAAAAGAGAGGAACAAGAGAGATGTCTAGAAAAGAGAGGAACAAGAGAGATGTCTGGAAAAGAGAGAGAGAGGAACAAGAGAGATGTCTGGAAAAGAGAGAGAGAGGAACAAGAGAGATGTCTGGAAAAGAGAGGAACAAGAGAGATGTCTGGAAAAGAGAGGAACAAGTGAGATGTCTGGAAAAGAGAGGAACAAGAGAGATGTCTGGAAAAGAGAGGAACAAGAGAGATGTCTGGAAAAGAGAGGAACAAGAGAGATGTCTAGAAAAGAGAGGAACAAGAGAGATGTCTGGAAAAGAGAGAGGAACGAGAGATGTCTTTAAAAGAGAGAGAGAGGAACAAGAGAGATGTCTGAAAAAGAGAGAGAGAGGAACAAGAGAGATGTCTGGAAAAGAGAGAGAGAGAGGAACAAGAGAGATGTCTGGAAAAGAGAGAGAGAGGAACAAGAGAGATGTCTGGAAAAAAGAGAGAGAGAGGAACAAGAGAGATGTCTTTAAAAGAGAGAGAGAGGAACAAGAGAGATGTCTGGAAAAGAGAGAGAGGAACAAGAGAGATGTCTGGAAAAGAGAGAGAGAGAGGAACAAGAGAGATGTCTGGAAAAGAGAGAGAGAGAGAGAGGAACAAGAGAGATGTCTGAAAAAGAGAGAGAGAGAGGAACAAGAGAGATGTCTGGAAAAGAGAGAGAGAGAGGAACAAGAGAGATGTCTGGAAAAGAGAGAGAGAGAGGAACAAGAGAGATGTCTGGAAAAGAGAGAGAGAGAGGAACAAGAGAGATGTCTGGAAAAGAGAGAGAGAGAGAGAGGAACAAGAGAGATGTCTGGAAAAGAGAGAGAGAGAGAGAGAGGAACAAGAGAGATGTCTGGAAAAGAGAGAGAGAGAGGAACAAGAGAGATGTCTTTAAAAGAGAGAGAGAGGAACAAGAGAGATGTCTGGAAAAGAGAGAGAGAGGAACAAGAGAGATGTCTGGAAAAGAGAGAGAGAGAGGAACAAGAGAGATGTCTGGAAAAGAGAGAGAGAGAGGAACAAGAGAGATGTCTGGAAAAGAGAGAGAGAGGAACAAGAGAGATGTCTAGAAAAGAGAGGAACAAGAGAGATGTCTAGAAAAGAGAGGAACAAGAGAGATGTCTAGAAAAGAGAGGAACAAGAGAGATGTCTAGAAAAGAGAGGAACAAGAGAGATGTCTAGAAAAGAGAGGAACAAGAGAGATGTCTAGAAAAGAGAGGAACAAGAGAGATGTCTAGAAAAGAGAGGAACAAGAGAGATGTCTAGAAAAGAGAGAGAGGAACAAGAGAGATGTCTGGAAAAGAGAGAGAGAGAGGAACAAGAGAGATGTCTGGAAAAGAGAGAGGAACAAGAGAGATGCCTGGAAAAGAGAGGAACAAGAGAGATGCCTAGAAAAGAGAGGAACAAGAGAGATGTCTAGAAAAGAGAGGAACAAGAGAGATGTCTAGAAAAGAGAGGAACAAGAGAGATGTCTAGAAAAGAGAGGAACAAGAGAGATGTCTAGAAAAGAGAGGAACAAGAGAGATGTCTAGAAAAGAGAGGAACAAGAGAGATGTCTAGAAAAGAGAGGAACAAGAGAGATGTCTAGAAAAGAGAGGAACAAGAGAGATGTCTAGAAAAGAGAGGAACAAGAGAGATGTCTAGAAAAGAGAGGAACAAGAGAGATGTCTAGAAAAGAGAGGAACAAGAGAGATGTCTAGAAAAGAGAGGAACAAGAGAGATGTCTAGAAAAGAGAGGAACAAGAGAGATGTCTAGAAAAGAGAGGAACAAGAGAGATGTCTAGAAAAGAGAGGAACAAGAGAGATGTCTAGAAAAGAGAGAGAGGGGAACAAGAGAGATATCTAGAAAAGAGAGAGAGGAACAAGAGAGATGTCTGGAAAAGAGAGAGAGAGAGGAACAAGAGAGGTGTCTGGAAAAGAGAGAGAGAGGGGAACAAGAGAGGTGTCTGGAAAAGAGAGAGAGAGGGGAACAAGAGAGATGTCTGGAAAAGAGAGAGAGAGGGGAACAAGAGAGATGTCTGGAAAAGAGAGAGAGAGAGGGGAACAAGAGAGATGTCTGGAAAAGAGAGAGAGAGAGGGGAACAAGAGAGATGTCTGGAAAAGAGAGAGAGAGAGGGGAACAAGAGAGATGTCTGGAAAAGAGAGAGAGAGAGGGGAACAAGAGAGATGTCTGGAAAAGAGAGAGAGAGAGGGGAACAAGAGAGATGTCTGGAAAAGAGAGAGAGAGAGGGGAACAAGAGAGATGTCTGGAAAAGAGAGAGAGAGAGGGGAACAAGAGAGATGTCTGGAAAAGAGAGAGAGAGAGGGGAACAAGAGAGATGTCTGGAAAAGAGAGAGAGAGAGGGGAACAAGAGAGATGTCTGGAAAAGAGAGAGAGAGGGGAACAAGAGAGATGTCTGGAAAAGAGAGAGAGAGGGGAACAAGAGAGATGTCTGGAAACGAGAGAGAGAGGGGAACAAGAGAGATGTCTGGAAAAGAGAGAGAGAGGGGAACAAGAGAGATGTCTGGAAAAGAGAGAGAGAGGGGAACAAGAGAGATGTCTGGAAAAGAGAGAGAGAGGGGAACAAGAGAGATGTCTGGAAAAGAGAGAGAGAGGGGAACAAGAGAGATGTCTGGAAAAGAGAGAGAGAGGGGAACAAGAGAGATGTCTGGAAAAGAGAGAGAGAGGGGAACAAGAGAGATGTCTGGAAAAGAGAGAGAGAGGGGAACAAGAGAGATGTCTGGAAAAGAGAGGGGAACAAGAGAGATGTCTGGAAAAGAGAGAGGAACAAGAGAGATGTCTGGAAAAGAGAGAGGAACAAGAGAGATGTCTGGAAAAGAGAGAGAGAGGAACAAGAGAGATGTCTGGAAAAGAGAGAGAGGAACAAGAGAGATGTCTGGAAAAGAGAGAGAGGAACAAGAGAGATGTCTGGAAAAGAGAGAGAGAGAGGAACAAGAGAGATGTCTGGAAAAGAGAGAGAGAGAGGAACAAGAGAGATGTCTGGAAAAGAGAGAGAGAGAGGAACAAGAGAGATGTCTGGAAAAGAGAGAGAGAGAGGAACAAGAGAGATGTCTGGAAAAGAGAGAGAGGAACAAGAGAGATGTCTGGAAAAGAGAGAGAGAAAGAGGAACAAGAGAGATGTCTGGAAAAGAGAGGGGAACAAGAGAGATGTCTGGAAAAGAGAGAGCGAGAGGAACAAGAGATGTCTGGAAAAGAGAGAGGAACGAGAGATGTCTGGAAAAGAGAGAGAGGAACAAGAGAGATGTCTGGAAAAGAGAGAGGAACAAGAGAGATGTCTGGAAAAGAGAGAGGAACAAGAGAGATGTCTGGAAAAGAGAGAGAGAGGAACAAGAGAGATGTCTGGAAAAGAGAGAGAGAGGAACAAGAGAGATGTCTGGAAAAGAGAGAGAGAGGAACAAGAGAGATGTCTGGAAAAGAGAGAGAGAGGAACAAGAGAGATGTCTGGAAAAGAGAGAGAGAGAGAGAGAGGAACAAGAGAGATGTCTGGAAAAGAGAGAGAGAGAGAGGAACAAGAGAGATGTCTGGAAAAGAGAGAGAGAGAGGAACAAGAGAGATGTCTGGAAAAGAGAGAGAGAGGGGAACAAGAGAGATGTCTGGAAAAGAGAGAGAGAGGGGAACAAGAGAGATGTCTGGAAAAGAGAGAGAGAGGGGAACAAGAGAGATGTCTGGAAAAGAGAGAGAGAGGGGAACAAGAGAGATGTCTGGAAAAGAGAGGGGAACAAGAGAGATGTCTGGAAAAGAGAGGGGAACAAGAGAGATGTCTGGAAAAGAGAGAGGAACAAGAGAGATGTCTGGAAAAGAGAGAGGAACAAGAGAGATGTCTGGAAAAGAGAGAGAGAGGAACAAGAGAGATGTCTGGAAAAGAGAGAGAGAGAGGAACAAGAGAGATGTCTGGAAAAGAGAGAGAGAGAGGAACAAGAGAGATGTCTGGAAAAGAGAGAGAGAGAGGAACAAGAGAGATGTCTGGAAAAGAGAGAGAGAGAGGAACAAGAGAGATGTCTGGAAAAGAGAGAGAGAGAGGAACAAGAGAGATGTCTGGAAAAGAGAGAGAGAGAGGAACAAGAGAGATGTCTGGAAAAGAGAGAGAGAGAGGAACAAGAGAGATGTCTGGAAAAGAGAGAGAGAGGAACAAGAGAGATGTCTGGAAAAGAGAGAGAGAAAGAGGAACAAGAGAGATGTCTGGAAAAGAGAGAGAGAGAGGAACAAGAGAGATGTCTGGAAAAGAGAGAGAGCGAGAGGAACAAGAGAGATGTCTGGAAAAGAGAGAGAGCGAGAGGAACAAGAGAGATGTCTGGAAAAGAGAGAGAGAAAGAGGAACAAGAGAGATGTCTGGAAAAGAGAGAGAGAGAGGAACAAGAGAGATGTCTGGAAAAGAGAGAGAGAGAGGAACAAGAGAGATGTCTGGAAAAGAGAGAGAGAGAGAGGAACAAGAGATGTCTGGAAAAGAGAGAGGAACAAGAGAGATGTCTGGAAAAGAGAGAGGAACAAGAGAGATGTCTGGAAAAGAGAGAGGAACAAGAGAGATGTCTGGAAAAGAGAGAGGAACAAGAGAGATGTCTGGAAAAGAGAGAGAGAGGAACAAGAGAGATGTCTGGAAAAGAGAGAGAGAGGAACAAGAGAGATGTCTGGAAAAGAGAGAGAGAGGAACAAGAGAGATGTCTGGAAAAGAGAGAGAGAGGAACAAGAGATGTCTGGAAAAGAGAGAGAGAGAGAGAGAGAGAGGAACAAGAGAGATGTCTGGAAAAGAGAGAGAGAGGAACAAGAGAGATGTCTGGAAAAGAGAGAGGAACAAGAGAGATGTCTGGAAAAGAGAGAGGAACAAGAGAGATGTCTGGAAAAGAGAGAGGAACAAGAGAGATGTCTGGAAAAGAGAGAGGAACAAGAGAGATGTCTGGAAAAGAGAGAGGAACAAGAGAGATGTCTGGAAAAGAGAGAGGAACAAGAGAGATGTCTGGAAAAGAGAGAGGAACAAGAGAGATGTCTGGAAAAGAGAGAGGAACAAGAGAGATGTCTGGAAAAGAGAGAGGAACAAGAGAGATGTCTGGAAAAGAGAGAGGAACAAGAGAGATGTCTGGAAAAGAGAGAGGAACAAGAGAGATGTCTGGAAAAGAGAGAGGAACAAGAGAGATGTCTGGAAAAGAGAGAGGAACAAGAGAGATGTCTGGAAAAGAGAGAGGAACAAGAGAGATGTCTGGAAAAGAGAGAGAGAGGAACAAGAGAGATGTCTGGAAAAGAGAGAGAGAGAGGAACAAGAGAGGTGTCTGGAAAAGAGAGAGAGGGGAACAAGAGAGGTGTCTGGAAAAGAGAGAGAGAGAGAGGAACAAGAGAGATGTCTGGAAAAGAGAGAGAGAGAGAGGAACAAGAGAGATGTCTGGAAAAGAGAGAGAGAGAGAGGAACAAGAGAGATGTCTGGAAAAGAGAGAGAGAGAGGAACGAGAGAGATGTCTGGAAGAGAGAGAGAGAGAGGAACAAGAGAGATGTCTGCAAAAGAGAGAGAGGAACAAGAGAGATGTCTGGAAAAGAGAGAGAGAGGAACAAGAGAGATGTCTGGAAAAGAGAGAGAGAGGGGAACAAGAGAGATGTCTGGAAAAGAGAGGGGAACAAGAGAGATGTCTGGAAAAGAGAGGGGAACAAGAGAGATGTCTGGAAAAGAGAGAGGAACAAGAGAGATGTCTGGAAAAGAGAGAGGAACAAGAGAGATGTCTGGAAAAGAGAGAGAGAGGAACAAGAGAGATGTCTGGAAAAGAGAGAGAGAGAGGAACAAGAGAGATGTCTGGAAAAGAGAGAGAGAGAGGAACAAGAGAGATGTCTGGAAAAGAGAGAGAGAGAGGAACAAGAGAGATGTCTGGAAAAGAGAGAGAGAGAGGAACAAGAGAGATGTCTGGAAAAGAGAGAGAGAGAGGAACAAGAGAGATGTCTGGAAAAGAGAGAGAGAGAGGAACAAGAGAGATGTCTGGAAAAGAGAGAGAGAGAGGAACAAGAGAGATGTCTGGAAAAGAGAGAGAGAGGAACAAGAGAGATGTCTGGAAAAGAGAGAGAGAAAGAGGAACAAGAGAGATGTCTGGAAAAGAGAGAGAGAGAGGAACAAGAGAGATGTCTGGAAAAGAGAGAGAGCGAGAGGAACAAGAGAGATGTCTGGAAAAGAGAGAGAGCGAGAGGAACAAGAGAGATGTCTGGAAAAGAGAGAGAGAAAGAGGAACAAGAGAGATGTCTGGAAAAGAGAGAGAGAGAGGAACAAGAGAGATGTCTGGAAAAGAGAGAGAGAGAGGAACAAGAGAGATGTCTGGAAAAGAGAGAGAGAGAGAGGAACAAGAGATGTCTGGAAAAGAGAGAGGAACAAGAGAGATGTCTGGAAAAGAGAGAGGAACAAGAGAGATGTCTGGAAAAGAGAGAGGAACAAGAGAGATGTCTGGAAAAGAGAGAGGAACAAGAGAGATGTCTGGAAAAGAGAGAGAGAGGAACAAGAGAGATGTCTGGAAAAGAGAGAGAGAGGAACAAGAGAGATGTCTGGAAAAGAGAGAGAGAGGAACAAGAGAGATGTCTGGAAAAGAGAGAGAGAGGAACAAGAGAGATGTCTGGAAAAGAGAGAGAGAGGAA
>NC_134412.1:99363480-99441051 GCF_038048845.1 Mixophyes fleayi | reverse complement strand
ATGACATCATGCCCGACATTCAGTGCGAACCGAGCAGCGATGAGTACCCTTCTCCCCCCACCAACAAAGGGGGTGGAGCCAACTCACCCACAAAAAAAAGGAAAAAAATAAAAATAAATTTGGGTTACAAAAAGCAAATAAAAAAACAAAACAAAAAATGTCGCCAGTGAGCTCGACAGGCCCCTTGGCATGTCTGGGTCTGGATAATTAGTAATTGGCGGCACTGCATATCTATTATACCTATATATTGTGTATGTCTCTCTCTTAGGTGCTGCATGTCTCTGGCTCCCTTGCAGTAGGCCCAGTTCATTACGGGCTGGAACTGGAGTGGTGCAGATAATGAGCCAACCACGGGGTGTCTGCCAGCTCTAATAAAACAGAATGAACTGAGCAGGGAATTAACCTGCTCAGATTAGCTCACTCAGCTCATCTCTCTGCCGTGTCAGGAATCTTAACATTTCCCCCCACTCTGCTGCTAGACTGATCCCCACTTCTCCTGCACCTCTTCCGCTGCCGGCACTGATATCACTGAATCACAGTTGCCGCATAATAATAATAAGTTAAATAATAACGAAACAAAAAAGTGAGGCATAAAGTAAGTGGTACATTACTGTAAAAAAAAAAAAAAAATCCCATGAATATTAACATTCTTTACAGAGCTCAATCTGGGCAAAATTAATAAAATACTTTGTAAATTGATACAACTCTACGAAATTAATACTAAACTCCCCTCACATTCAATTAAAATAAAAAATACAATTATTATTACAGTTACTCCCCCATAATTTCACAACACTCTCAGCTGCCAGGAAACTGCAAATGGGCACAAAAGGTAACTCTGCATTTTATTGTTTACCCACGTCACAGAAAAACACTAGAGCTAAAATATAACTAAGAACAATAATGGACATTTTATTAAAGACGAAGTGGCAAATTCCCACAAAAATGAGCCTTTGGGGTATATGTACTAAACTGCAGGTTTGAAAAATCAGATTGTAGCTGTCATTTTGTAGAATGTACTAAATGAATGATAACTAGAATCTGATTGGTTACTATAGACAACGTCTCGGGCTAGATTTACTAAACTGCGAGTTTGAAAATGTGGAGATGTTGCCTATAGCAACCAATCAGATTCTTGCTGTCATTTTGTAGAATGTACTAAATAAATGACAGCTAGAATCTGATTGGTTGCTATAGGCAACATCTCCACATTTTCAAACCCGCAGTTTAGTAAATATACCCCTTAGACTGAAGACAACATGCTCTAGGTTATTTAATGCACTCAGTACCTAGGAGGTTCCTAGAAGCTGTGTCCTCCTAACCCACAAACCACTAGTGATTTGAGTATGGAGGTATTGATGGGCTACAGGAACCACTTGATGGCGCCATGCTGTATTTACTGAGTGAACAAAAATGTTATTGGAAAGAGAAAATACATAAAAATGAGCCTGATGTATCATATATTGCTGCAAATACAGAAATAGGGCGGCATGAACTGGCTGATCCCAGTATGGCTGCTGCCATTATTACATATTTTGACTACAATTATCAAGGTAATGTTGAAAATAGCCACCTAGTGTCTGCATTACAAGTTATTGGTAAGCGTCAATTTGCTATGGGGATAATAATTAGTGTTTGGGGTTTAATATTTGGCCCACTTAACCCAGTGTTAGAATTTTTGTGGTCAGGTGTAATCATTTTCCCTGACATTTAGAACCTGGCCGCCCAACAATCCAATAGAGTTCCTCTCCTGTCAGCAGTAAAATGCTATGGCATCATACCTCCCAAAAAGTGGGAGTAGCTGGCAGGAATAGGGTCAGTTCGGGGTGATGAGGGTCATGGACAGTGCTTATCTTTGGTTCTTACTTTGTAAGATGTTAGGAGTTATGTGGCACATGGGGTCCCTTGATAAAGCAATGCTTGAATGTCACAGGGTACCTGAACGTTGTTACCCTACACGGCAGTGATATGCCATCTGTGACTGAACTATTCAGCAGGGTGATGTTGTGTGCCACAAGGTGAGATAAATCCTGGAATGGATCCAGAAACATGATAATGACTTCAGCTTAATGTATGCAGTCCAGTAACTGAGGTGAGAAGCAACATCTAGGGCGTAGAGATCCACTAACAGCTGATTTACAACAAGGAAGAGACGACATGGGCCAGCATCCCAGTGCTGCATTTTCCACACCTTATTCTTAAACATTTGGGTTGTTCTGAGGGTACCTCACTATTGATATAAACATGTATGTTTATGAAGTGTACATATTGTGAAATACCAGGGTAAAAAATACAGGTCTTTTCTTTTTAAACCACATCAGCCATTTGCAGCAATAACAGGTTTAGTAATGTTGTAATTTACTGAAGCCAGGACAGCTGCTCTGATATCAGCTGTCTCTGTAAATGGTGAAAACTACTCTCTAGCTGCTGATCGCAGTGTGTTTCTGGGACCTGTAGAGTGTATTTCTGGGTTCTATGCAGTCTACTCTCTGCACATGTGCACAAATGTTGAACCGGGAGGGAGGGATGGGAAGAGCGTTCAGCCTGCCTCTGGTTAGCCTTCTACTGTACTGGGAGAGCTGCTAAGCTTTTCAAGCTAAATTGGACAAGACCGCAGTTCCCCTGGAGGTTATGGGGTCGGCGTTACTGAGTGATAATTTAGTGAACACTTCAGATATCTGTGATATATGCGGCGTTACACTGTTGTGTACATAAAAATTACCTTACTGTCTGTTGCCGTAGGATGTAAGACAAAATAATGTTTGATGAATAGGTCCCTGTATGTACCTGTGTTATATGCTCTGTAGTGCCATTCAAATCACTACTTATAATACTATAGCCCTCCTGACCAGGGCCATCTTTTCCATTGGGCACGATGGGCAGGTGCCCGGGGGCCCCATAGACAGGGCTCTTAAGTAAAATAAATAATCCTGCAAAAAAAAAATATCCTGCAAATATATCTATATCTATCTATCCATATATCTATATGATATACATATATAGAGGTAGGGGCCCCGCTGCACTGCTTTGCCCAGGGGCCCATAATGTTGTTTAAGGTGGCCCTGCTCCTGACAATGCTTGTTTTATAGAGTATAAACGGGGGTTCACTTTGCTACTTCATATTACCTCTGAATTTAGATTGTAAGCTCTCCAGGACAGAGTCTGATATTCTTCTTCTCCACGCTCCTCACTGATTACCAGTATTACATGTATATATTCATAGAAGTTTTTGGCTGTGTTAATAACAAATTAATAAATGAAACATTATTGGTAGGGGGTGAAATTTCTTTCAGATCCTTTATAGAGAGGTCCAGCAGGTGGTGAGACAGCCGGGAGGGCGGATCACCAGCATTCTTCGGAAGACTGCTAGTTGGTGCAGTCCCTTCTGCATGCTCAGTTAACCATGTAGAGTAAAAAATGAGCAGGTACTGGGCACAGAGGCGATTGCTGACAATCAGCTCCCCACCTCTCTCCACCAAAATTTTTAGCCTGTCACCTTCACGTTAATGACCCCGTCCATGGAGACAATGAGGCACTGTGTATACAACCCCTCCATCTGCAAACAAATCTAGACTCCATTAGCTTAATGAAGATTCCAGTGGCCTCTGTCTGAGGGTGTCGCTGCGCGGCAGCAGGCGCGGGAGAGAAGTGGCACAGAGCTTCAAAGATGTTCAGCAGTCTATAATTAACCCCATAAATGCTCAGGAAACAGGCTGTACATTGCTCAGCCTATCGAGGATCTAAGCGAAACACCAGGGTCTATTGATTCGTTACCAGCCATTGTTCTGTGCCAGCTGCACCATTCATTCTTATTACGCCTGTGTAAGGTCTCTATGGGGTCATGGGCAAGAAGCTGCTACGCTACACTGGTTCAGACCCAGCAAATGTATATTAACACAGTCAGAATGTCTGAAGGAAGCAGAGGAGGTTATGTGTCAACAAGACTTTCTCTTCAGTGTAATCGGTCAATAAATGCAGAATCCCAGAGCTGCTGTTTAGCTTTTACTCACTGTTCCTGCAGCGATGCATTGTTACACATCACTGCCATTTAGCAGAAAGACACTGGCCTTGTAACTGCTCTCATTACACTGCTCCCCTCACAAGAGACACACTAGTCCTAGGCTAGGCTGCTCTCATTACACTGCTCCCCTCACAAGAGACACACTAGTCCTGGGTTAGGCTGCTCTCATTACACTGCTCCTCTCACAAGAGACACACTAGTCCTAGGCTAGGCTGCTCTCATTACACTGCTCCTCTCACAAGAGACACACTAGTCCTAGGTTAGGCTGCTCTCATTACACTGCTCCCCTCACAAGAGACGCACTAGTCCTAGGTTAGGCTGCTCTCATTACACTGCTCCTCTCACAAGAGACACACTAGTCCTAGGCTAGGCTGCTCTCATTACACTGCTCCCCTCACAAGAGACACACTAGTCCTAGGCTAGGCTGCTCTCATTACACTGCTCCCCTCACAAGAGACACACTAGTCCTAGGCTAGGCTGCTCTCATTACACTGCTCCCCTCACAAGAGACACACTAGTCCTAGGCTAGGCTGCTCTCATTACACTGCTCCCCTCACAAGAGACACACTAGTCCTAGGCTAGGCTGCTCTCATTACACTGCTCCTCTCACAAGAGACACACTAGTCCTAGGCTAGGCTGCTCTCATTACACTGCTCCCCTCACAAGAGACACACTAGTCCTAGGCTAGGCTGCTCTCATTACACTGCTCCTCTCACAAGAGACACACTAGTCCTAGGCTAGGCTGCTCTCATTACACTGCTCCCCTCACAAGAGACACACTAGTCCTAGGCTAGGCTGCTCTCATTACACTGCTCCCCTCACAAGAGACACACTAGTCCTAGGCTAGGCTGCTCTCATTACACTGCTCCCCTCACAAGAGACACACTAGTCCTAGGCTAGGATGCTCTCATTACACTGCTCCTCTCACAAGAGACACACTAGTCCTAGGCTAGGCTGCTCTCATTACACTGCTCCCCTCACAAGAGACACACTAGTCCTGGGCTAGGATGCTCTCATTACACTGCTCCCCTCACAAGAGACACACTAGTCCTAGGCTAGGCTGCTCTCATTACACTGCTCCCCTCACAAGAGACGCACTAGTCCTAGGCTAGGCTGCTCTCATTACACTGCTCCCCTCACAAGAGACACACTAGTCCTAGGTTAGGCTGCTCTCATTACACTGCTCCCCTCACAAGAGACACACTAGTCCTAGGCTAGGCTGCTCTCATTACACTGCTCCCCTCACAAGAGACGCACTAGTCCTAGGCTAGGCTGCTCTCATTACACTGCTCCCCTCACAAGAGACGCACTAGTCCTAGGTTAGGCTGCTCTCATTACACTGCTCCCCTCACAAGAGACACACTAGTCCTAGGCTAGGCTGCTCTCATTACACTGCTCCTCTCACAAGAGACACACTAGTCCTAGGCTAGGATGCTCTCATTACACTACTCCCCTCACAAGAGACACACTAGTCCTAGGTTAGGCTGCTCTCATTACACTGCTCCTCTCACAAGAGACACACTAGTCCTAGGCTAGGATGCTCTCATTACACTGCTCCCCTCACAAGAGACACACTAGTCCTAGGCTAGGATGCTCTCATTACACTGCTCCTCTCACAAGAGACTCACTAGTCCTAGGCTAGGATGCTCTCCTTACACTGCTCCTCTCACAAGAGACGCACTAGTCCTAGGCTAGGATGCTCTCATTACACTGCTCACCTCACAAGAGACTCACTAGTCCTAGGCTAGGATGCTCTCATTACACTGCTCCTCTCACAAGAGACACACTAGTCCTAGGCTAGGCTGCTCTCATTACACTGCTCCTCTCACAAGAGACGCACTAGTCCTAGGTTAGGCTGCTCTCATTACACTGCTCCTCTCACAAGAGACGCACTAGTCCTAGGTTAGGCTGCTCTCATTACACTGCTCCCCTCACAAGAGACACACTAGTCCTAGGCTAGGCTGCTCTCATTACACTGCTCCTCTCACAAGAGACGCACTAGTCCTAGGTTAGGCTGCTCTCATTACACTGCTCCCCTCACAAGAGACACACTAGTCCTAGGTTAGGCTGCTCTCATTACACTGCTCCCCTCACAAGAGACACACTAGTCCTAGGCTAGGCTGCTCTCATTACACTGCTCCCCTCACAAGAGACACACTAGTCCTAGGCTAGGCTGCTCTCATTACACTGCTCCCCTCACAAGAGACACACTAGTCCTAGGCTAGGCTGCTCTCATTACACTGCTCCTCTCACAAGAGACACACTAGTCCTAGGCTAGGCTGCTCTCATTACACTGCTCCCCTCACAAGAGACACACTAGTCCTAGGCTAGGCTGCTCTCATTACACTGCTCCTCTCACAAGAGACACACTAGTCCTAGGCTAGGCTGCTCTCATTACACTGCTCCCCTCACAAGAGACACACTAGTCCTAGGCTAGGCTGCTCTCATTACACTGCTCCCCTCACAAGAGACACACTAGTCCTAGGCTAGGCTGCTCTCATTACACTGCTCCCCTCACAAGAGACACACTAGTCCTAGGCTAGGATGCTCTCATTACACTGCTCCTCTCACAAGAGACACACTAGTCCTAGGCTAGGCTGCTCTCATTACACTGCTCCCCTCACAAGAGACACACTAGTCCTGGGCTAGGATGCTCTCATTACACTGCTCCCCTCACAAGAGACACACTAGTCCTAGGCTAGGCTGCTCTCATTACACTGCTCCCCTCACAAGAGACGCACTAGTCCTAGGCTAGGCTGCTCTCATTACACTGCTCCCCTCACAAGAGACACACTAGTCCTAGGTTAGGCTGCTCTCATTACACTGCTCCCCTCACAAGAGACACACTAGTCCTAGGCTAGGCTGCTCTCATTACACTGCTCCCCTCACAAGAGACGCACTAGTCCTAGGCTAGGCTGCTCTCATTACACTGCTCCCCTCACAAGAGACGCACTAGTCCTAGGTTAGGCTGCTCTCATTACACTGCTCCCCTCACAAGAGACACACTAGTCCTAGGCTAGGCTGCTCTCATTACACTGCTCCTCTCACAAGAGACACACTAGTCCTAGGCTAGGATGCTCTCATTACACTACTCCCCTCACAAGAGACACACTAGTCCTAGGTTAGGCTGCTCTCATTACACTGCTCCTCTCACAAGAGACACACTAGTCCTAGGCTAGGATGCTCTCATTACACTGCTCCCCTCACAAGAGACACACTAGTCCTAGGCTAGGATGCTCTCATTACACTGCTCCTCTCACAAGAGACTCACTAGTCCTAGGCTAGGATGCTCTCCTTACACTGCTCCTCTCACAAGAGACGCACTAGTCCTAGGCTAGGATGCTCTCATTACACTGCTCACCTCACAAGAGACTCACTAGTCCTAGGCTAGGATGCTCTCATTACACTGCTCCTCTCACAAGAGACACACTAGTCCTAGGCTAGGCTGCTCTCATTACACTGCTCCTCTCACAAGAGACGCACTAGTCCTAGGTTAGGCTGCTCTCATTACACTGCTCCTCTCACAAGAGACGCACTAGTCCTAGGTTAGGCTGCTCTCATTACACTGCTCCCCTCACAAGAGACACACTAGTCCTAGGCTAGGCTGCTCTCATTACACTGCTCCTCTCACAAGAGACGCACTAGTCCTAGGTTAGGCTGCTCTCATTACACTGCTCCCCTCACAAGAGACACACTAGTCCTAGGTTAGGCTGCTCTCATTACACTGCTCCTCTCACAAGAGACGCACTAGTCCTAGGCTAGGATGCTCTCATTACACTGCTCCTCTCACAAGAGACTCACTAGTCCTAGGCTAGGCTGCTCTCATTACACTGCTCCTCTCACAAGAGACACACTAGTCCTAGGCTAGGATGCTCTCATTACACTGCTCCTCTCACAAGAGACTCACTAGTCCTAGGCTAGGATGCTCTCATTACACTGCTCCTCTCACAAGAGACTCACTAGTCCTAGGCTAGGATGCTCTCATTACACTGCTCACCTCACAAGAGACTCACTAGTCCTAGGCTAGGCTGCTCTCATTACACTGCTCCTCTCACAAGAGACGCACTAGTCCTAGGCTAGGATGCTCTCATTACACTGCTCCTCTCACAAGAGACGCACTAGTCCTAGGTTAGGCTGCTCTCATTACACTGCTCCTCTCACAAGAGACGCACTAGTCCTAGGCTAGGCTGCTCTCATTACACTGCTCCTCTCACAAGAGACGCACTAGTCCTAGGCTAGGATGCTCTCATTACACTGCTCCCCTCACAAGAGACGCACTAGTCCTAGGCTAGGCTGCTCTCATTACACTGCTCCCCTCACAAGAGACGCACTAGTCCTAGGCTAGGATGCTCTCATTACACTGCTCCTCTCACAAGAGACACACTAGTCCTGGGCTAGGATGCTCTCATTACACTGCTCCTCTCACAAGAGACGCACTAGTCCTAGGTTAGGCTGCTCTCATTACACTGCTCCCCTCACAAGAGACACACTAGTCCTAGGCTAGGCTGCTCTCATTACACTGCTCCTCTCACAAGAGACACACTAGTCCTAGGCTAGGCTGCTCTCATTACACTGCTCCCCTCACAAGAGACACACTAGTCCTAGGCTAGGCTGCTCTCATTACACTGCTCCCCTCACAAGAGACGCACTAGTCCTAGGCTAGGATGCTCTCATTACACTGCTCCCCTCACAAGAGACGCACTAGTCCTAGGCTAGGCTGCTCTCATTACACTGCTCCTCTCACAAGAGACGCACTAGTCCTAGGTTAGGCTGCTCTCATTACACTGCTCCCCTCACAAGAGACGCACTAGTCCTAGGCTAGGATGCTCTCATTACACTGCTCCTCTCACAAGAGACGCACTAGTCCTAGGCTAGGATGCTCTCATTACACTGCTCCTCTCACAAGAGACGCACTAGTCCTAGGCTAGGATGCTCTCATTACACTGCTCCTCTCACAAGAGACGCACTAGTCCTAGGCTAGGATGCTCTCATTACACTGCTCCTCTCACAAGAGACGCACTAGTCCTAGGCTAGGATGCTCTCATTACACTGCTCCCCTCACAAGAGACGCACTAGTCCTAGGCTAGGCTGCTCTCATTACACTGCTCCTCTCACAAGAGACACACTAGTCCTAGGTTAGGCTGCTCTCATTACACTGCTCCTCTCACAAGAGACGCACTAGTCCTAGGTTAGGCTGCTCTCATTACACTGCTCCCCTCACAAGAGACGCACTAGTCCTAGGTTAGGCTGCTCTCATTACACTGCTCCCCTCACAAGAGACGCACTAGTCCTAGGCTAGGCTGCTCTCATTACACTGCTCCCCTCACAAGAGACGCACTAGTCCTGGGCTAGGCTGCTCGCATTACACTGCTCCTCTCACAAGAAACGCACTAGTCCTAGGCTAGGCTGCTCTCATTACACTGCTCCCCTCACAAGAGACACACTAGTCCTGGGCTAGGCTGCTCGCATTACACTGCTCCTCTCACAAGAAACACACTAGTCCTAGGTTAGGCTGCTCTCATTACACTGCTCCCCTCACAAGAGACGCACTAGTCCTAGGCTAGGCTGCTCTCATTACACTGCTCCTCTCACAAGAGACGCACTAGTCCTAGGCTAGGATGCTCTCATTACACTGCTCCTCTCACAAGAGACGCACTAGTCCTAGGTTAGGCTGCTCTCATTACACTGCTCCTCTCACAAGAGACGCACTAGTCCTAGGTTAGGCTGCTCTCATTACACTGCTCCCCTCACAAGAGACACACTAGTCCTAGGTTAGGCTGCTCTCATTACACTGCTCCCCTCACAAGAGACACACTAGTCCTAGGCTAGGCTGCTCTCATTACACTGCTCCCCTCACAAGAGACACACTAGTCCTAGGTTAGGCTGCTCTCATTACACTGCTCCCCTCACAAGAGACACACTAGTCCTAGGCTAGGCTGCTCTCATTACACTGCTCCCCTCACAAGAGACGCACTAGTCCTAGGCTAGGCTGCTCTCATTACACTGCTCCCCTCACAAGAGACGCACTAGTCCTAGGTTAGGCTGCTCTCATTACACTGCTCCTCTCACAAGAGACGCACTAGTCCTGGGTTAGGCTGCTCTCATTACACTGCTCCTCTCACAAGAGACACACTAGTCCTAGGCTAGGCTGCTCTCATTACACTGCTCCCCTCACAAAGGACGCACTAGTCCTAGGCTAGGCTGCTCTCATTACACTGCTCCCCTCACAAGAGACACACTAGTCCTAGGCTAGGCTGCTCTCATTACACTGCTCCCCTCACAAAGGACGCACTAGTCCTAGGCTAGGCTGCTCTCATTACACTGCTCCCCTCACAAGAGACGCACTAGTCCTAGGCTAGGCTGCTCTCATTACACTGCTCCCCTCACAAAGGACGCACTAGTCCTAGGCTAGGCTGCTCTCATTACACTGCTCCCCTCACAAGAGACACACTAGTCCTAGGCTAGGCTGCTCTCATTACACTGCTCCCCTCACAAGAGACGCACTAGTCCTAGGCTAGGCTGCTCTCATTACACTGCTCCCCTCACAAGAGACGCACTAGTCCTAGGTTAGGATGCTCTCATTACACTGCTCCCCTCACAAGATACACACTAGTCCTAGGTTAGGCTGCTCTCATTACACTGCTCCCCTCACAAGAGACGCACTAGTCCTAGGTTAGGCTGCTCTCATTACACTGCTCCCCTCACAAGAGACACACTAGTCCTAGGTTAGGCTGCTCTCATTACACTGCTCCGCTCACAAGAGACGCACTAGTCCTAGGCTAGGCTGCTCTCATTACACTGCTCCCCTCACAAGAGACGCACTAGTCCTAGGCTAGGCTGCTCTCATTACACTGCTCCTCTCACAAGAGACGCACTAGTCCTAGGCTAGGATGCTCTCATTACACTGCTCCTCTCACAAGAGACACACTAGTCCTAGGTTAGGCTACTCTCATTACACTGCTCCCCTCACAAGAGACACACTAGTCCTAGGCTAGGCTGCTCTCATTACACTGCTCCTCTCACAAGAGACACACTAGTCCTAGGCTAGGCTGCTCTCATTACACTGCTCCTCTCACAAGAGACACACTAGTCCTAGGCTAGGCTGCTCTCATTACACTGCTCCTCTCACAAGAGACACACTAGTCCTAGGCTAGGCTGCTCTCATTACACTGCTCCTCTCACAAGAGACACACTAGTCCTAGGCTAGGCTGCTCTCATTACACTGCTCCCCTCACAAGAGACGCACTAGTCCTAGGCTAGGCTGCTCTCATTACACTGCTCCTCTCACAAGAGACGCACTAGTCCTAGGTTAGGCTGCTCTCATTACACTGTTCCTCTCACAAGAGACGCACTAGTCCTAGGTTAGGCTGCTCTCATTACACTGCTCCTCTCACAAGAGACGCACTAGTCCTAGGCTAGGCTGCTCTCATTACACTCCTCAGAGTTAGGGTCTGCTCCAAACCTTCCAGTGTTCCCTGAATACTCATCTCTTTTTACCAAGCTTATCAAATTCCAGCAACACCCACTTTTACCCTCCTAGGCTCTCCTCCACTCTTACCACCTTTTCCCACGCCAGCCCCCCTTCACTGGAATAACCTCCCTCGTTCCATCCGCCTCTCTCCTTCTCTGTGCTCATTCAAACGTGCACTGAAAACCCACCTCTTCCTTAAAGCCTACCAACCATCTGTATAACCCCTTCTTCTCCTCCACCTGCACTCTCCCTCGCCTCATCTGACTCCCCTTGTGCCTGTTCTGTTTTCCCTCCCTTAGGATGTAAGCTCACATGAGCAGGGCCCTCTTTCCTCCTGTCTCCCTACCTGTTCTTCTGCTCCGTGTTTATTGCTTTACTTGCCTGGAGTTTCTGAAGTACTGGTATTTTGTTTATTGTTTTGTACTGTTTCACCCTGTATAGTCTACTGTTTGTATGGTGTACGGCGCTGCGGAAATCTTGTGGCGCCTAACAAATAAAAGATAATAATAATAATAATACATGTCATGTCTGTGGGGGGATCATTAGTGTGGTGTATTGTGTACAGTGTGTTACATGTCATGTCTGTGGGGGGATCATTAGTGTGGTGTATTGTGTACAGTGTGTTACATGTCATGTCTGTGGGGGGATCATTAGTGTGGTGTATTGTGTACAGTGTGTTACATGTCATGTCTGTGGGGGTATCGTTAGTGTGGTGTATTGTGTACAGTGTGTTACATGTCATGTCTGTGGGGGGATCATTAGTGTGGTGTATTGTGTACAGTGTGTTACATGTCATGTCTGGGGGGGGATCATTAGTGTGGTGTATTGTGTACAGTGTGTTACATGTCATGTTTGTGGGGATCGTTAGTGTGGTGTATTGTGTACAGTGTGTTACATGTCATGTCTGTGGGGATCGTTAGTGTGGTGTATTGTGTACAGTGTGTTACATGTCATGTCTGTGGGGGGATCGTTAGTGTGGTGTATTGTGTACAGTGTGTTACATGTCATGTCTGGGGGGGATCTTTAGTGTGGTGTATTGTGTACAGTGTGTTACATGTCATGTCTGTGGGGGGATCGTTAGTGTGGTGTATTGTGTACAGTGTGTTACATGTCATGTCGGAGGGGGATCTTTAGTGTGGTGTATTGTGTACAGTGTGTTACATGTCATGTCTGGGGAGATCATTAGTGTGGTGTATTGTGTACAGTGTGTTACATGTCATGTCTGGGGAGTTCATTAGTGTGGTGTATTGTGTACAGTGTGTTACATGTCATGTCTGGGGAGATCATTAGTGTGGTGTATTGTGTACAGTGTGTTACATGTCATGTCTGGGGAGTTCATTAGTGTGGTGTATTGTGTACAGTGTGTTACATGTCATGTCTGTGGGGATCGTTAGTGTGGTGTATTGTGTACAATGTGTTACATGTCATGTCTGTGGGGGGATCATTAGTGTGGTGTATTGTGTACAGTGTGTTACATGTCATGTCTGGGGGGGGGGGATCTTTAGTGTGGTGTATTGTGTACAGTGTGTTACATGTCATGTCTGTGGGGATCGTTAGTGTGGTGTATTGTGTACAGTGTGTTACATGTCATGTCTGGGGAGATCATTAGTGTGGTGTATTGTGTACAATGTGTTACATGTCATGTCTGTGGGGATCGTTAGTGTGGTGTATTGTGTACAGTGTGTTACATGTCATGTCTGTGGGGGGATCATTAGTGTGGTGTATTGTGTACAGTGTGTTACATGTCATGTCTGTGGGGATCGTTAGTGCAGGATATTAGAAGCCGCTCAGTATTATACACAGTACACGGTAGGAATGTGGAGAGAATAGGATGAGTAATTAGGCATGAACTTCTCTCAGCTATGTGTTAATAATCGCCCAGACCCCCGAGCCTTCCCCGACTCTCGGCTCACAGACCATTTCACATGTCAAATTTGTATTTATTTTTCACAATCAATAAATAAACAAACACCGTTTAGAATAATGTGTGTGCTGCAAGATGGAGTGATGGCAGTAACTGTATCACAGAGTAACATTCTGCTCTAGGAGCAGAACCCACATATTGGGGCAGTTATTGATTACTTTGGAGAACTTGGTAAAATCACTGTATAAAGACATAGGGGCCTATTTATTAAGGTCCCTTTAGCCTTACATTACTGCCGTTTTCTGGGAATAACTGCATTTTTAAGGATTCCACTATTATTGTGCGCAAGAGCAGTTTCCGTTGGTTTTTATAGTTTTTAACAAGTTCCAAAAATCAAAGATTTTGGGAACTTGTCCCTGCTGAATCCTATGGGGAGAGCCTTACGGCAGTGAGATCTTCAGATCGCTCACTGGAGGTTACTTGCTCTCCCCTCAGTCACTATCGCAAGTATGTCATTTTGTATGAGTGACCTTAAAATAAAACAGGACATCTTTCTAAAGCTGGGTAGACACTACAGAAATTTAGACTAACTTTTTATGCCAAGCGATTTTACATGCGATCTATGTTCCGATTGCTCGGTCCATGGACTGCATACACACTAGCCTTGTTTAGGACGAGAAAGGGAAGACCGGACGTCCCTTTAGCGACTTTTTACAGCCATGTTGTCGTAAGCAATGACTGTAATTTCATACTCACTGTTGTGGATCGGTCGGAAGTTTATACACACTACACAGCGGAAACGAGATTGGAACGAAAATATTAAACGGTATGACCAACCAAATGAGGCGACAATCGTCCATTTGGGCAGACTTTCGACCATCGTGTCACTGTACATAGTGACCCAACTTTTGAACAAGCTGTCGTATGTCGGCTGTTTGAGCCGATTATATGCTTTGCTCTCCTTAATGACTCAGACCCAATAAGTTCAGGTCTCTGTGTTCTTATGAATTCTTGTGTCAGCTTGATATTAAAAAGCTAAATAGTTGAAATAGAGGAGATCATTCGGATTTAGATAACTGATAAAAATAAATTATGATGATTAGATTAAAGTGAGAACCAATGGCTTCCTTACTAAGAGTGTCAGCTCTTTGCAAAGTCCTTGGTGATGGCATAGTTGGTAAGGCAGTTAGTGTGTGGCATAGACAAGGAAAGTTTTAATTTAATTTAATTTTAAACAGAACAATTGGTTGTTTTTGATTTAGCCTTTGTCACACACACATAAGGCAGGCTCAGGTGAGTGCTGGATCGTGACAGTGAGCCCTAAAATAAATGCACAGACACCATAATAGGAACTAGAAAGTTATAGGGGGTAAGATCAGGAGGGGACACATAGGGGTTGGATTCCAGAGTGCATATGTTCGGGTGGGATTAGGGGGACACACACATGGGGTTGGAATCAGTAGGGAACACACTTGGATATTTATATATATATATATATATATATATATATATATATATATATATATATATATATATATGTGTGTGTGTGTATATATATATATATATATATATATATATATATATATATATATATATATATATATATATATAGAACAAAAATAAGCGAGAGGGGGCGCCACATAGCATAATACTGTATGTAAAAATACAGACTGATGTACCAAATAGTAAAAATAAGGATCACCACGTGGGTACAGACACACAGGTTGAGGTGAATCAACGAATAAGTGCACTCAGAGGTACCGGCACCATACAAATGTAATATGCGTACCAGATATAAAATCTTTAAGGCTTATCTGTTAATATCCTATGTCATCAGGAGCTCAGATTTTTCTCACAAGTCGGTGTTGTCTCACACAGCGATAGGGGTACGGAGCTGGCACTTCATATGTCCACAGTAACCAATTAAAAATAGAGGAGACTCACATAGTGTGATATTGTATATCCACACATTTATTTTGTAAAACAATATAGGTGTAAACTTACATAAAAACACTTCAACAAGATCTTATCTGGGTATCTTTGTATACAGCCTAAACACTGAGAACATCAATGAAGGCTCACCAACATATTCCTGGATTCAGGCTCACCAACGTGCAGCTAGACTCAGTAGTCACATCCGAAATAGTCCTCAACGCGTTTCGTCTCAAATAATAAAGACTTCATCAGGAGGAAATGCAAGTATGTGACTCTCTAATGTCACAGATATAAATAGTATGCGCCGCGCCATCTTGCGCATGCGCACAAGCGGCGTCTCCCGGCGCTTTGCGTGGGGACGTCGAGAACGTCTAGAATGGACAGTTTTTTTATTATTGTATAACAGTCACCCAACTTTATACATATGTGACAAACTGATGTTATGAGTATAAGTAGTGTGCGCAGCGCCATCCTGCGCATGCGCACAAGCGGCGTCTCCCAGCGTTATGTGTGGGGACGTCACAGACTTCTAAACTAGACAGTTTTTTTATATATGTCAATCAACTAGCTTTATCAACACCATATAGACAAGCAGGAACACTAGTTGCTAAGAGGTAATAGCGCTATAGACTGAATGCCCAATATATAAACTATTGGTTAGTAGTAATTATAAGTAAGGTAAAGAATAACATCAGGTAAGCCATCTAGGTGTATAATGACAATCAAACCCCAATAAGTAGTACATCAATAAAACAAATTAAAAAGCTATCTGATACAAATTAACAGTTATATAGCACAGATTACAGCTATATGTTAAAAGGAATGATGACACTTGCAGTATACATTAACCCCAAAAATGAACACCTGCAGTATGTGCCAATATCACCAGACCTAAAATATATATACAACCCTAAAAAATGTAAAATTATATAAATATGCCTCTCTCGAGCCTCATGTAAACATATATGTGCGTACATACAACAAGGCAAATTACCTAAATAAGTAATGGAACACCCTCATATAATAGGCTATTACTCAGATAAACCTACAAGAAGGGAGCTATTTCGTAATTATCATTAAACCCTGATGGTGTGAGGGTGCCCAATGAATAAATCCAGAACATCTCCCTCTGGGATAACAATTTTTGTAAATCTCCCCCTCTGTCTCCTAATTTCACATTCTCTATGGCCATAAACTTGAGATATTTAGGATCCGATTGATGGAACTCCTTGAAGTGTTGAGAAACTAAATGGCTGGTTACTTGATTTTTTATGTTTCTCACATGTTCCTGTATTCGGATTTTTAGCTGTCTTTTAGTTTTACCTACATATTTATAGCCACATGGGCATTCTAAAAAATATATGACTGATGTAGTTAGACAATTCATTAGTTGTTTGACCATAAACTTCTTCTTTTTGTCATGACTAAAAAACTCTTTATTTATGGGAGCTGTATATTTGCAAATATTACATTGGTTGCATCTAATGCTCCCTTTGATATCTAGAAAAGTAGAGGGGTTCTTGGTAGAAGTAATACATTTCAAATGACTGGGGGCCAGCATATCTTTCAAACTAAGATTCTTTTTGAAGATAATCTTTGGAGAATCCGGAAGAATATCGTGTAGGATAGGGTCTTTTTTTAAGACATTCCAATGTTTAGATAACACTGATTTAAATCTGTTATCATTACTGCAAAAGGTGGTAACAAATGACACATCCTCATTTTTACTGTCAGTCTTTTTTGAATAAGACAAGATTTCTTGTCTATTAAGTTGTTCTGTTTTCTCCAACGCGTTATCCAGTAGTTTTTGAGGATAGCCTCTCTTTAAGAATCTTTCCGAATAGATATTAAGTTGTTCTTTGCAGTGTGTGTTGTTACTACAGTTCCTTTTAATACGGTGAAATTGAGAATAAGGAATGTTAGTCTTCCACTTCTTAGCGTGGCAACTCTTAAAATGTAAATAACTGTTAGTATCGACAGGTTTGATAAAGTTCTTAGTGATAACCCCATCGTCCTGTGCAATAAGTATCAGGTCGAGGTATTCAATACTGATTGGATCGTATTTCATTGTAAACTTCAAATTAAAATTGTTCTCCCCAATATATTGAAAAAATTCACTCAGAGATTCAATATCTCCTTGCCAAACTATTAGAATATCGTCTATATATCTTTTAAATACAATGATATTATCCGAATAGGAATTGGCCCTATAAATATACTGTTCTTCCCAAACGCCCATTAGTAAATTCGCGAAACTAGGCGCAAACGTTGTACCCATTGCGGTTCCGCACAATTGTAAATAAAAATGCTCAAGAAATTTAAAATAATTGTGAGTTAAGATAAATTCGATTAAATGGCAAATAAATGCCTTATGTGGGTTGGATAGAGAAACATCTAAATCCAAAAAATATTTTGCTGTTTCAATGCCTTTTTTGTGCTCAATGGACGTATATAATGACTGTACGTCAATCGTTACCCACAAATAATCACTGCACCACTTGAAATTTTCAAATGTTTGTAGCACATGTGCAGTATCTTTTATATAAGATTTTAATTTCAAAACATATTTGTTAAGAAATATGTCCACATACTTTGAGATTTTTGACGTCAGAGACTCGATTCCGGCTATAATCGGTCTCCCAGGTGGATCAACTAGATTTTTATGAATTTTAGGCATATGATAAAAAATAGGTATGATAGGGTTGCTCATCATTAGGAATTGAAACTCGTCCTTAATAATAATGTCATCATGTAGAGCTTTAGTGAGTAATTCTCTGAGCGAATCAACATAATCATTAGTAGGGTCTTTGGTGAGACGGGTATAGGAAGCTTCGTCATTTAGTAGTCTCATAGCTTCATTAATGTAGTCACAACGATTTTGTATGACAATGCCTCCTCCTTTGTCAGCCTGTTTAATTATGACGTCCATGTTTTTCTGGAGGTTTTTTAAGGCTTTATTTTCTTGAAAACTAAGATTGTTGTTGGTATGAAAATTAATATCTGAGTCACACAGATCTGATGTGATTAATTCTTGGAAGATTTCTATATGTCTACTTTTCGATTCAAGTGGGAAGTATTTTGAGGAAGGTTTAAGGCCAGATTTAGACTGAACATTGTAATTTGTTATAACAGCTTGGTCTTTCTTAGCAAAATGCCTTTTCAAGGTTAATTTTCTAACAAATTTGTTAATGTCAATATAGATTTGGAATTTATTGGGTCTTTTTATTGGAGCAAAGGACAATCCTTTGCTTAGTACTGATATCTCAGATTTATTTAGTACATGGCTAGATAAATTGAAGATTCCTTCACGTTTAAGACTTTCATGATTTGTTACAGAAATCTCCTCTTTTGAGGTCTTGAGGCCTCCCCGTTTGCCTCTCCTTCGTTGTATCTGCGTTTTAGAGGGGATGCTAATTTTATATTTTCTCTGAGAGGTCGTTTCCACCTTTCTCTTGGGGTTAGGTCTGGGGATAAAAAACTCTCGTTGTCACTATCAACACCTTCTAGAGCAGAGAACCTATTAGTACCATCTTTAGATTTGGGAAATTTTCTAGTCTCATAATTAGGAGTTTGAGAGACCTTAAATCTTTTATATGGGACGGTATTCCAACCTGCTTTATCATGGGGTTGATATTTCCTTAATACCTCATTCTGGGATCTATTCCAGGTTTTAATGTTGTTATTCTCATAATCGTGTTTGTCTCGTGCAAATTTCCTTTGTTTGATCTTAATAACATCAGTTTCTACTCGTTCTAGTTTTTTGCTGAGAACTGCCTCATTTTCAGAGAAAAAAGCTTTCTCTTTATGAGTTTCTAAGATTTTTTCTTTTTCAGTAATCTCATTTTCTAAATTGTGAAGAAATTTCTTTTTTTCACATATAATCAATTTTATGAGTTTTCTAGAACAATCATGTAGAATTGAGTCCCATTCCTTATTGAAATGAGAATCATCAGAAGAGAAAGTGGGTGATTTGTTAATTCTCAAACCTCTTGGTATGCGATCAACCTTGATATAGTTTTCCAGGGTATTTACATCCCACCAAGCTTTTGTTTCTTTAATCAAGGCCTTTTCAAGGTCCCAGAAAAGATTATCAATATCATTTTGTGGCTCTTGTGGAATAATATTATCCTCAAAAATTTTTTGACAATTTTCAAATCTTTGGTTCACCCTGTTCCCTGTTTTCCACATATTGGGTGTATAATGCTGTCTAGACAGAGTATGCAGCTAAATATCTAGATCACCAATAGCGCAATACAAATAACAAAATACAATAGATAATACAGCGCGTAACTCTAGGTAGACAAATAAGAATGGAGATAATGTCTCTTTTGATAAACGAAAGTCCTATGTTCAGGCGGCTGCCAAATCCTCACAAGGCCAGATGGTGTACTGGATAAAATCTAGAACAAAAATAAGCGAGAGGGGGCGCCACATAGCATAATACTGTATGTAAAAATACAGACTGATGTACCAAATAGTAAAAATAAGGATCACCACGTGGGTACAGACACACAGGTTGAGGTGAATCAACGAATAAGTGCACTCAGAGGTACCGGCACCATACAAATGTAATATGCGTACCAGATATAAAATCTTTAAGGCTTATCTGTTAATATCCTATGTCATCAGGAGCTCAGATTTTTCTCACAAGTCGGTGTTGTCTCACACAGCGATAGGGGTACGGAGCTGGCACTTCATATGTCCACAGTAACCAATTAAAAATAGAGGAGACTCACATAGTGTGATATTGTATATCCACACATTTATTTTGTAAAACAATATAGGTGTAAACTTACATAAAAACACTTCAACAAGATCTTATCTGGGTATCTTTGTATACAGCCTAAACACTGAGAACATCAATGAAGGCTCACCAACATATTCCTGGATTCAGGCTCACCAACGTGCAGCTAGACTCAGTAGTCACATCCGAAATAGTCCTCAACGCGTTTCGTCTCAAATAATAAAGACTTCATCAGGAGGAAATGCAAGTATGTGACTCTCTAATGTCACAGATATAAATAGTATGCGCCGCGCCATCTTGCGCATGCGCACAAGCGGCGTCTCCCGGCGCTTTGCGTGGGGACGTCGAGAACGTCTAGAATGGACAGTTTTTTTATTATTGTATAACAGTCACCCAACTTTATACATATGTGACAAACTGATGTTATGAGTATAAGTAGTGTGCGCAGCGCCATCCTGCGCATGCGCACAAGCGGCGTCTCCCAGCGTTATGTGTGGGGACGTCACAGACTTCTAAACTAGACAGTTTTTTTATATATGTCAATCAACTAGCTTTATCAACACCATATAGACAAGCAGGAACACTAGTTGCTAAGAGGTAATAGCGCTATAGACTGAATGCCCAATATATAAACTATTGGTTAGTAGTAATTATAAGTAAGGTAAAGAATAACATCAGGTAAGCCATCTAGGTGTATAATGACAATCAAACCCCAATAAGTAGTACATCAATAAAACAAATTAAAAAGCTATCTGATACAAATTAACAGTTATATAGCACAGATTACAGCTATATGTTAAAAGGAATGATGACACTTGCAGTATACATTAACCCCAAAAATGAACACCTGCAGTATGTGCCAATATCACCAGACCTAAAATATATATACAACCCTAAAAAATGTTTTACAAAATAAATGTGTGGATATACAATATCACACTATGTGAGTCTCCTCTATTTTTAATTGGTTACTGTGGACATATGAAGTGCCAGCTCCGTACCCCTATCGCTGTGTGAGACAACACCGACTTGTGAGAAAAATCTGAGCTCCTGATGACATAGGATATTAACAGATAAGCCTTAAAGATTTTATATCTGGTACGCATATTACATTTGTATGGTGCCGGTACCTCTGAGTGCACTTATTCGTTGATTCACCTCAACCTGTGTGTCTGTACCCACGTGGTGATCCTTATTTTTACTATTTGGTACATCAGTCTGTATTTTTACATACAGTATTATGCTATGTGGCGCCCCCTCTCGCTTATTTTTGTTCTAGATTTTATCCAGTACACCATCTGGCCTTGTGAGGATTTGGCAGCCGCCTGAACATAGGACTTTCGTTTATCAAAAGAGACATTATCTCCATTCTTATTTGTCTACCTAGAGTTACGCGCTGTATTATCTATTGTATTTTGTTATTTGTATTGCGCTATTGGTGATCTAGATATTTAGCTGCATACTCTGTCTAGACAGCATTATACACCCAATATGTGGAAAACAGGGAACAGGGTGAACCAAAGATTTGAAAATTGTCAAAAAATTTTTGAGGATAATATTATTCCACAAGAGCCACAAAATGATATTGATAATCTTTTCTGGGACCTTGAAAAGGCCTTGATTAAAGAAACAAAAGCTTGGTGGGATGTAAATACCCTGGAAAACTATATCAAGGTTGATCGCATACCAAGAGGTTTGAGAATTAACAAATCACCCACTTTCTCTTCTGATGATTCTCATTTCAATAAGGAATGGGACTCAATTCTACATGATTGTTCTAGAAAACTCATAAAATTGATTATATGTGAAAAAAAGAAATTTCTTCACAATTTAGAAAATGAGATTACTGAAAAAGAAAAAATCTTAGAAACTCATAAAGAGAAAGCTTTTTTCTCTGAAAATGAGGCAGTTCTCAGCAAAAAACTAGAACGAGTAGAAACTGATGTTATTAAGATCAAACAAAGGAAATTTGCACGAGACAAACACGATTATGAGAATAACAACATTAAAACCTGGAATAGATCCCAGAATGAGGTATTAAGGAAATATCAACCCCATGATAAAGCAGGTTGGAATACCGTCCCATATAAAAGATTTAAGGTCTCTCAAACTCCTAATTATGAGACTAGAAAATTTCCCAAATCTAAAGATGGTACTAATAGGTTCTCTGCTCTAGAAGGTGTTGATAGTGACAACGAGAGTTTTTTATCCCCAGACCTAACCCCAAGAGAAAGGTGGAAACGACCTCTCAGAGAAAATATAAAATTAGCATCCCCTCTAAAACGCAGATACAACGAAGGAGAGGCAAACGGGGAGGCCTCAAGACCTCAAAAGAGGAGATTTCTGTAACAAATCATGAAAGTCTTAAACGTGAAGGAATCTTCAATTTATCTAGCCATGTACTAAATAAATCTGAGATATCAGTACTAAGCAAAGGATTGTCCTTTGCTCCAATAAAAAGACCCAATAAATTCCAAATCTATATTGACATTAACAAATTTGTTAGAAAATTAACCTTGAAAAGGCATTTTGCTAAGAAAGACCAAGCTGTTATAACAAATTACAATGTTCAGTCTAAATCTGGCCTTAAACCTTCCTCAAAATACTTCCCACTTGAATCGAAATGTAGACATATAGAAATCTTCCAAGAATTAATCACATCAGATCTGTGTGACTCAGATATTAATTTTCATACCAACAACAATCTTAGTTTTCAAGAAAATAAAGCCTTAAAAAACCTCCAGAAAAACATGGACGTCATAATTAAACAGGCTGACAAAGGAGGAGGCATTGTCATACAAAATCGTTGTGACTACATTAATGAAGCTATGAGACTACTAAATGACGAAGCTTCCTATACCCGTCTCACCAAAGACCCTACTAATGATTATGTTGATTCGCTCAGAGAATTACTCACTAAAGCTCTACATGATGACATTATTATTAAGGACGAGTTTCAATTCCTAATGATGAGCAACCCTATCATACCTATTTTTTATCATATGCCTAAAATTCATAAAAATCTAGTTGATCCACCTGGGAGACCGATTATAGCCGGAATCGAGTCTCTGACGTCAAAAATCTCAAAGTATGTGGACATATTTCTTAACAAATATGTTTTGAAATTAAAATCTTATATAAAAGATACTGCACATGTGCTACAAACATTTGAAAATTTCAAGTGGTGCAGTGATTATTTGTGGGTAACGATTGACGTACAGTCATTATATACGTCCATTGAGCACAAAAAAGGCATTGAAACAGCAAAATATTTTTTGGATTTAGATGTTTCTCTATCCAACCCACATAAGGCATTTATTTGCCATTTAATCGAATTTATCTTAACTCACAATTATTTTAAATTTCTTGAGCATTTTTATTTACAATTGTGCGGAACCGCAATGGGTACAACGTTTGCGCCTAGTTTCGCGAATTTACTAATGGGCGTTTGGGAAGAACAGTATATTTATAGGGCCAATTCCTATTCGGATAATATCATTGTATTTAAAAGATATATAGACGATATTCTAATAGTTTGGCAAGGAGATATTGAATCTCTGAGTGAATTTTTTCAATATATTGGGGAGAACAATTTTAATTTGAAGTTTACAATGAAATACGATCCAATCAGTATTGAATACCTCGACCTGATACTTATTGCACAGGACGATGGGGTTATCACTAAGAACTTTATCAAACCTGTCGATACTAACAGTTATTTACATTTTAAGAGTTGCCACGCTAAGAAGTGGAAGTCTAACATTCCTTATTCTCAATTTCACCGTATTAAAAGGAACTGTAGTAACAACACACACTGCAAAGAACAACTTAATATCTATTCGGAAAGATTCTTAAAGAGAGGCTATCCTCAAAAACTACTGGATAACGCGTTGGAGAAAACAGAACAACTTAATAGACAAGAAATCTTGTCTTATTCAAAAAAGACTGACAGTAAAAATGAGGATGTGTCATTTGTTACCACCTTTTGCAGTAATGATAACAGATTTAAATCAGTGTTATCTAAACATTGGAATGTCTTAAAAAAAGACCCTATCCTACACGATATTCTTCCGGATTCTCCAAAGATTATCTTCAAAAAGAATCTTAGTTTGAAAGATATGCTGGCCCCCAGTCATTTGAAATGTATTACTTCTACCAAGAACCCCTCTACTTTTCTAGATATCAAAGGGAGCATTAGATGCAACCAATGTAATATTTGCAAATATACAGCTCCCATAAATAAAGAGTTTTTTAGTCATGACAAAAAGAAGAAGTTTATGGTCAAACAACTAATGAATTGTCTAACTACATCAGTCATATATTTTTTAGAATGCCCATGTGGCTATAAATATGTAGGTAAAACTAAAAGACAGCTAAAAATCCGAATACAGGAACATGTGAGAAACATAAAAAATCAAGTAACCAGCCATTTAGTTTCTCAACACTTCAAGGAGTTCCATCAATCGGATCCTAAATATCTCAAGTTTATGGCCATAGAGAATGTGAAATTAGGAGACAGAGGGGGAGATTTACAAAAATTGTTATCCCAGAGGGAGATGTTCTGGATTTATTCATTGGGCACCCTCACACCATCAGGGTTTAATGATAATTACGAAATAGCTCCCTTCTTGTAGGTTTATCTGAGTAATAGCCTATTATATGAGGGTGTTCCATTACTTATTTAGGTAATTTGCCTTGTTGTATGTACGCACATATATGTTTACATGAGGCTCGAGAGAGGCATATTTATATAATTTTACATTTTTTAGGGTTGTATATATATTTTAGGTCTGGTGATATTGGCACATACTGCAGGTGTTCATTTTTGGGGTTAATGTATACTGCAAGTGTCATCATTCCTTTTAACATATAGCTGTAATCTGTGCTATATAACTGTTAATTTGTATCAGATAGCTTTTTAATTTGTTTTATTGATGTACTACTTATTGGGGTTTGATTGTCATTATACACCTAGATGGCTTACCTGATGTTATTCTTTACCTTACTTATAATTACTACTAACCAATAGTTTATATATTGGGCATTCAGTCTATAGCGCTATTACCTCTTAGCAACTAGTGTTCCTGCTTGTCTATATGGTGTTGATAAAGCTAGTTGATTGACATATATAAAAAAACTGTCTAGTTTAGAAGTCTGTGACGTCCCCACACATAACGCTGGGAGACGCCGCTTGTGCGCATGCGCAGGATGGCGCTGCGCACACTACTTATACTCATAACATCAGTTTGTCACATATGTATAAAGTTGGGTGACTGTTATACAATAATAAAAAAACTGTCCATTCTAGACGTTCTCGACGTCCCCACGCAAAGCGCCGGGAGACGCCGCTTGTGCGCATGCGCAAGATGGCGCGGCGCATACTATTTATATCTGTGACATTAGAGAGTCACATACTTGCATTTCCTCCTGATGAAGTCTTTATTATTTGAGACGAAACGCGTTGAGGACTATTTCGGATGTGACTACTGAGTCTAGCTGCACGTTGGTGAGCCTGAATCCAGGAATATGTTGGTGAGCCTTCATTGATGTTCTCAGTGTTTAGGCTGTATACAAAGATACCCAGATAAGATCTTGTTGAAGTGTTTTTATGTAAGTTTACACCTATATTGTTTTACAAAATAAATGTGTGGATATACAATATCACACTATGTGAGTCTCCTCTATTTTTAATTGGTTACTGTGGACATATGAAGTGCCAGCTCCGTACCCCTATCGCTGTGTGAGACAACACCGACTTGTGAGAAAAATCTGAGCTCCTGATGACATAGGATATTAACAGATAAGCCTTAAAGATTTTATATCTGGTACGCATATTACATTTGTATGGTGCCGGTACCTCTGAGTGCACTTATTCGTTGATTCACCTCAACCTGTGTGTCTGTACCCACGTGGTGATCCTTATTTTTACTATTTGGTACATCAGTCTGTATTTTTACATACAGTATTATGCTATGTGGCGCCCCCTCTCGCTTATTTTTGTTCTAGATTTTATCCAGTACACCATCTGGCCTTGTGAGGATTTGGCAGCCGCCTGAACATAGGACTTTCGTTTATCAAAAGAGACATTATCTCCATTCTTATTTGTCTACCTAGAGTTACGCGCTGTATTATCTATTGTATTTTGTTATATATATATATATCTCTACTATATAAAAGCCTAGTGGCGTGTGTCTGTGTGTGGAAGAAAAAAAAACAAGCTGCAGCGCCACCTGCTGGGCGAAGTTATACACTGACCTACTAAATTCTTAGTGTTTGTGGGAAAAAAAAACTCAGAAAGGGCTGAAATTTGGTATACTAAGATGATTTTAATTTGTTAATTTAATTTGTTAATTGTTAAAAGTGTTTATAAAGATTTAAAAAAAAAATATATATATTTCTTGAAGGAGAAGTGACAGTTGGGGTGACAGTGGGGAGTGGTTGGTGGTTGCTGGGGGTGACAGAGCGAGAGGAGTGTGATACTGAGGACTGCTGAGAGAGATCCCTGTGTCTGGTTAGACATCTGGATAAAAAGATGAAGGATGAGGTGATGGAGAAAAATGATGAGGTGGTGACATGTGGACAAAACCACGTTAAAAAACGGCGCTTACGTCGGGAAGTAACGCTCTTCCCCTGAGGAGGCCTGGGCTAGCCCCAAATGCATGAAAAGAACCTTTTTAACACCTTAAGTAGCTTGATTTGACTAGAATGCATGAGTATCATGCACGGGTTAACTTGTGTGTGTATATATATAAATACACACATACATACATACATACATACATACATACACACACACACACACACACACACACACACACACATATATATAAACACACACAATCCTCATATCTTTCCTAGCATATCAATGTAGAAATTCTGTGTATTTGTTGAGAGATAGATGAGTAACTTCAGGTTACATCAACTGCTTTTGTTTTGTAATAATAATAATAATCACATTATAATTATGAGCAACAGCAAACATATTGACCAGAAATTTGACTATGAAAATTGTAATTAATGTTTCCAGCCCTGCAGATAATATAGAGATGACCTTATCTTAACATTGTGAAGAGTTCTATGGTCCTTAAAAAATAACATCCCAAATGTACGCAGCTAGGGAATTAGCTGAAAGCTCTAAAACTTAATAAGAAAATGAATTTTGTTGGCGATATTGAAAGCTCGATTATGGAATGGAACAAAGTGTCATCTGCTAATAATTACATCTATTAAATGGTCGATTTAATCCCATAAAATTGAATCAGAAAATATTCTTGTAACAAAATAATGTCTATTTATACATTATACAATTATAATCTGTATGCACATTCGTACTCACTGGAGGTGTTGATTAAACTCGGTGGTCTTGTCACATACGGCTGTGTGTGTGTGTGTGGGCGGGGGGGTCAGATTTACTTTTTGTACAACACTAATTTATCATTAACAAAGTAAACACAAGGATTTGTCATATTTATAACTTTTTGTACTACATTCTATGCCATTAAAGTTAACAGGCAATCAAGGATGGGCCCCTGTAATCTCTGTGACCCTCAGTACCTCCTATGTACTGGTGGTGCTGGAGTAAATTGCCAGGCACATCCTTGGGCAGCCCCTGGGGACCTGAATCCGAGGGATTAGCAGCTGGATTAGCTACATACCCCATGAACCACAGTCATCTTCCAGAGGGCTGGTGTATAGAAGGCAGCAAGTATGGCCATATTAGGACCAATAGAGCATCACATACTTAGAGTTTAGTGCTGAATTAGTATAGCAGAAGTTAAAATATTTGCACTGCACATGCGTGCGCTCACTTTGTGGGCATATGCATACATGCAGAGCTGTGTGCATCTGATACTTCAACATCCTTAAGAAGTGGAGAGGCAGAGCAGGGGAGGTCTAACTTGGCGGAGTACAATAAGGTGTGATCTTGCAAGTGCAGCTAAGGCAGAACAGTACAGAGACGCAAATCCACCTGTCAGCAGCCATATCTCTTATCAGGTGCTGATGATGATGACAGTGACCAGCACTACCTATCCACTTCTGATTGGCCGAATGTGAATACACCTCTAAAGCTGATTGGTGCTGTCTGCGTTGCTCATGCATATACACTCTATGGTCAAAAGTATTCGGACGCCTGACCTTTACACCAACAGGGACTGTAATGACATTGTATTCAAATACATATACGTTAATATGAAGTTGGTTCTCCTATTGCAGTGATAACAGCTTCCACTCTTCTTGGAAGGCTCCACAAGATGTTGGAGTGTTTCTGTGGGAATTTGTGCCCATTCATTCTGTAGAGCATTTATGAGGTCAGACACTAATGTTGGACGAGAAGGCCTGGCTGGCAATCTCCGTTCCAGTCCATCCCAAAGGTCTTCGATGGGGTTGAGGTCAGGGCTCTGTGCGGGCCAGTCAAGTTCTTCCACACCGAGCTCACCCCATGTCTTTGTAATCCTTGTGCACAAGGATTACAGTCATGTTGGTTAAAAAAAGGGCCTTCCCCAAACTGTTGCCACAAAGCTGGAATCATAGCATTGTCCAAAATGACTTGGTATGCTGAAGCATTAAGATTGCCCTTCACTGGAGATAAGGGGCCTAGCCCAAACCCTGAAAAACAGACTGTAACTTGATCACTTATAAATTACTTCTGGTATAAATGTATGTAAAGGAAATAGCGCAGGGCGCTTATTTATATAATTGCACATGCCCTTATTTTTGATATTGTGTTTATTTTGGTAAGGAAAATCTGTAATTTCTGAGACCAGGGGAAGAAATGTGTTTTTTGTTTAGCCTTGCTAGAGGAGATGCATTATTTCTAGAGTTCTATATCTGATACAATAAACCTTTGTAGATGGAGGTCTTTTGTGAATTGTGATGTGGGGAAATTACCTGTTTGGGGGTTGCTCCTTTCTTTTGAAATGTGTATTCTGCAACTGTTGGAAGAGAGGACTCAAGCTAAATTCATGTTAATTAGACCTTTTGACTTGCTAGTAGACTTCCTGCCTCTGAAATGAGATGCAGGAAATCACAGCAAGGTTTTTAAGATTTCACAGATAAGCGTAAATATTGTTCGCTTTGCAATGCATGTAAATCTATGTTTGTGTAAACACATGACATCCTGATTCTAAAATAGCTCAGACTATCAGGGGGCTGGCTTACCATTTGAGGCTGTGTCCAAACTGTATAAAAAGCACTGGCTTTTATTGAAAAATTCTTCTTGTTTCATCTGACCTGATCACTGGTACCTTTAACCAGTAAAGAGCAAATAAACATCACTTGCTTCAAAGACCTGCTTGAAAATGTCTTCCATGCTGAAAATCTAATGACCTACAGATTAGACCTAAAATCTAATCCGTTTCTGGCTGTTTATGAGGTTTGGACCCAGCTTTTCCGGTACCACCACTCTGCCTCCTACCCTGCAGTTCTGGTCAGTGTGATAGGTCCAGGGGGATCCATCCACAGCAACCCGATCCATAGTAAGAGGTCAGGAGCACCAACCCAGGTACACCAGCAGGGGGGTACCCCAGCAGTGACAGTTACCCAGATGAAACCCAGTACTGGATGCCGGTTAAGGTGGCAGCATTGTAAGCCCCTCTTACTGCGGCAAGAGGCCACACTTGGTATAACATTAAAGAACGGTTGCAAAGTAAGCCTAGACGATTCCCAGCAGCAACAGGGTGGCATAGGCGGTCCATCCTGTCACACAGCCCCAATCCATTAACCCTCCTTCACCAAACTTTACAGTTGACATAATGCAGTCAGGCAGGTAATGTTCTCCCGGCACCCGTCAAATCCAGACTTGCCTACCTGACTGCCAAACAGAGAAGCGTGACTCGCCACTCCACTGAACACGTTTCCACTGCTCCACAGTCCAGTGTCAGTAAGGCTTGCATGCAGCTGCTCGGCCATGGAAACCCATTCCATTAAGCTCCCGCCGCACACTTTTTGTTCTTACACCTTAGCAGCCGTTGACCCTGCTTGTGATTTTACGTGGTATTCCGCTTCTTGGCTGAGTTGCTGTTGTTCCTAAATGCATCAATTTTCTAATAATATCACTTACAGTTGACCGTGGAATATCCAGCAGGGATGAAATTTCTCGAACCATCTCATTGCAGAAGTGACATCCTATCACAGTTCCACATTTTAAGTCACTGAGCAAATCAGAACGGCTCATTTTGTATCAAAATCGTTTGCAAATGGAGACTGCATGGCTAGGTGCTTGATTTTATATACTTCTTGCAACAGGTCTGATTTAAACAGCTCAATTCAGTAATTAATAGATGTGGCCAAATACTTTTGCCCATATAGTGTAGTGTAGTATTTTGTGGGCGGATTTTCAAAATGTTTTTTTCCTTACTTTAATACGTATGTGAGAAGGAATCTTACATCTGCTGTATTATATCAAGCCTAGTAATGAATTGTAAAGCAACGGGCATGGTGTATGGTGGTACAACCCCTTAATCTAATCCATACCTGAACTGCACGTTTTAGCCATGTTGTTATCAGGAAGTATCAGTGATGTAACTATAACATCTCCTTGGAAAAGCACTTCAGGGGCTAAATTCCACCTGCACAGTGAACACTCAGGAGATGAGTGAATTAAGCTACCATTGTTATTTCTGTTTGCTCCCTATTGTCCACTAGTGAGCTCTACAGACAGCCAGGAGCCTGACCCAGCAGGGGTCATCTGAGGGAAGACACCTGGGGAGGTAGGGGAGTGGGCTGGATAGTGTAAGCAGCCCATCAATCGAAATCTTTTACAACTTCCCTGGGCAGGCAATTCCCAAGGGGGGATTAGGTGGTGATAAAAGAGGCTACCTTGGGAGCTGGACACATGTGTGACTAACTTTTGCCCAAGAGGTGATGCTCTGCCAGAGATGCGCTGTGGAACATATCTCAGTGGATTTATTTGAACTGATTTCCTCACTTGAAGGACCTGTTATTGTTACGGGACCACGTATCTTCACATGAATGAACTAACTTTTCTTGTGCTTATGATCCGAATGTATGTAGGTGTATGTATGACTGACATAAACCTGGTGTATATGCTGCAGGAGCAGAGCTGGATGCACCTTGAGGTGCCGATAACTCAGCATCAGGCCTCTAGTCACCATTGTTAACAATTTACATGTATGCTTGCGTACGCACACTCACTAACCTCATTTAGTTTATTGCACAGTGCTGTCGTTCTCTTATATCACTATTGCCTTAATTTTGCCCCATGCTCCCTTTCTCCTTAACAATGCAAGTGTAAGAAATGCACCTCTTTGTTTTATCACCCAATGCCATTTGCATCATTTTTCTTTCCTCCAACACTCACACTGTGATGTCCATGGAACTGCCCCTGACATTTGTGTGGATGCAAATTGTACACAGCAGTTATTGATTATATAATAAGAGAAAGCAGTTAGCATCTTATCATCATCATCATCACCATTTATTTATATAATAGCGCCACTAATTCTGCAGCGCTGTACAGCGAACTTGCTCACATCAGTCCCTGCCCCATTGGGGCTTACAGTCTAAATTTCCTAACACACACAGACAGACAGAGACACTGACTAGGGTCAATTTTTTTTAGCATCCAATTAACCTACCAGTATGTGGGAGGAAACCGGAGCACCCGGAGGAAACCCACGCAAACACGGGAAGAACATACAAACTCCTCACATATTAGGCCTTGGTCGGGAATTGAACTCATGAACCCAGTGCTGTAAGGCAGAAGTGCTAACCACTTAGCCACCGTGCTGCCCCACTTATATCTGCAATTATACGTCTATATCAATGGATAGGTAGATATATATGACCGATATATTGTGATAGTTACAGGCTAGGTGGCGATAAGACAGAGCTGTATTATCCTGCAGGAGCCAGGAAGACTGCTACCAAGGGCCAATTGGAGATGCACAAGATGAAGAATTAGATTCTTTCAAGCAGGAGCTCAGTGGAGAGAGCTCTGGAGACAGCTCAGTGAGGAGCCATGACATGTTCTACAAAAGGCAGGAAAGTGGGGGAGATATAATCAGTTGGAGACGCACAAGAGGACAACTGGAATCCGCCAAACAGGATCTCAGTGAACTATGTCTGAGAGAGAAAGAGAATGACCACAGTGACTGGTTGAGTAGGGAACCCCAGAAATACAAGGAAGGGAAAGTGGTAGGTGGCCCCAGCTGTTCAGTGGATAGAGAGGGGACAAGAAAGTTGCACAGTATTTTGTATGGGGGCCAGGTGTTGGTTTAAGGCCCCCGTGTCAGTTGCTGCCGATTCAATTTTGAATTATCTGTATTTTATAATATATATATATATATATTACACACACACACACTATATAACGACTACCGGTTACAGTTTTCTTTGTCTTTAGCAGCCACCTTTCCCGTAGAACTTTATGTGCTCACAGGTACTCAGATGCCCCCAGGTCTTATGCTCTGCGTAGTACAAGCTTAAGGTTTAAACTGTAGCGCGACAAGTAAATGGCAGCATGAGGCAAACGAAGTCTGGGACAGGTCAAAGGGCACGGGCAGACAGCGAAGTGGGTTCCAGAAAGGGTCAGGTCCGACAGAAAGACAGGATATCTGAGTCACAGACAGGAGTCAGGGTCACCAGCAGAGAATCACAATCCAATAAACAAGCCAAAGGTCATACACAGAATGGTCAATCCAGAGGTAGAGCAGTACAGGAACACGGAGCAATCAGCAGATCAGCAGCCAGGAAACAACACTATAAGCATCAAGGAGGCTAAGTGCTCCCTGCCTTAAATACAGATAATGACCAATCAGGAGCAAGCTCCATAAACAGACAATGAGCCCCAGCTGGTATGTGTAAACTGCGCAGGCGCCCGATGAACAGCTTGCCAGGTCGCAGCGCTAACTACATTAATTACTTGCACACGTGCCCGGCTGTGTTTGCCTGCTGGGATGCGTCAGGGACTGAGAAAGCGTCTGACTGTTGCCATCGGCCGGGTAGAGGCAGAAGTGATGACTGCCGGGATGAGGGGCAGTGAGAAGAAGCGAGTCGCGGCGGCTCGTGACACATATATATATATATAACGACCCGCCTGCACCACCCAGCTCCTCTGCCACTCACTGTACAATATGGTGCCCATTTGCTGTCCAACAGTGACTGTGGGTGACGGTGTGTGAGGAGAAGATAACTGGCCAGAAACATGATCATTGTATGACAAGGAAATCCTACTCTTATCCTAGAGCATTTGCCCCAAAGTTCTGCTGCCAGTACCATCATAAACCGTTCAAGTAGCGCCATATGCTGCCGCATTAACCTCAGCTGGCAACACCAGAACAGGCATCATTATAACAGTTATATTTGTCAATTTGCAGTAATGTCTGTAACATGTAGTTTAAGGCAAACACAAGACTTTCACCCAATAAATATGCCCTTTATGTGCCCTATGTGGCAATATACTATTCTTATACACCACACTTGTATTCTAGTGCCCTTCATTTTCTGTCCCCTGAAATATTGTCCTGAACCTTTGTGTCTTCATTGTAATGTGTACAGCAGCTGCACAATTACTGCACTATCATCATCACCATTTATTTATATGACTATGACTTCTAGCTTGTAGAGTCCACCACTAGAAAGGTTATGAAACAGCTGTAAGAGCCACAGGTTACGAAGAATCTGTTTCCATATCACACAGCTCCCTGTGTATCTAATTTATATATTCTCAGGATAGCTCATAATATCTGTACAGAAGTTAAGCATGGAAGCAGTGCGATCTGATGGGATATATAGAGATGATCCTGGTTCTGGATCAAGTCCATATGATGTATGGTACCTACAATGACATCCAGAGTAAGATATTCATTATAGGTTATTCACAGGTGATATCTGGTGAGGATCCGTGATTTACTGGCTACAAACAAAGCAATGAGCTGCTTTTCCTCTCCACATATTTGTTTATAACATAAACACCTCAGGCTAAAAGCCACATATTGATCCATTTGGATTTTGTTTGTATCTTTTAAAAAAACAAAACAAAAGCGACTAGAGAGAGACATTTTGCTGCAGAGGAGCACAACACAAAGCAATGACAGACGTCTGTAGACAGAAGAAACAACATGATTAAATCATATCTGTTCTCAACGCCACCCACAGATATCGCATATGTGTGAAATACACCCCAAACATCAAGTCAGGGCATTAGTACATATTGGAATATATAATATTTAGGTCCTGACGCAAAAGATAATGATTTAAACCAAATAACAGGATACTTGTCTGGAAAATCCAGAGACACCCTATCTATACCGAGGATAACTTGGGCTGATTGGTGAACTTCATTTCACTCTGTCCATCAAAGGGTTAATGTTGGTGATCACACTATTATTTATTAGAACGATATACTATAACTATTTATAGGGAAGTACAGCTGCAATACCTGTTCTGTTATCGCCATCGCAGGCAATAACAAATCATTAAAAAAAAAGCTTTATTATTAATAAAGCATTTTTTCTTATGTTTATAAATATAATTATTTTAGTTTGATTTTTCAATAAACAGAACAAACAATGGCAAATGTAGTAAAGATACAGAAACATGTTGTTTAATTCATGAAAATGGACAATAGTTATATCGTTGTATATTTTGCTTCTGTAGTTTGAGTCATTTTCATATAGCTGATGTATTCTGGTATCACACACTGTCATGAGATCTGTCGTGGTGGATGATGTGCTAAGCAGCCCGTCAGTCCCTCTTATGAATCTATTCTCTATCAGACAACTTAGGCATGGACTATACAAGACTTCTGAAGGAGTCCTGTGGTATCTGGCACCAAGATGTTAGCAGCAGATCCTTTAAGTCCTGTGTGCAGACGTGTCTGCTGAGCGCTCCCGCTGGAGACCTGCTGGGATCACCCATCTGGCCCGAATTTCTTACCTGGGATGCCTCCTCACGCTGCCTCCTCACGCTGCCTCTTCACTGACCTCGCTTGACGCCATCCATGACTTCATCCTCTCGTGACTCCCGGCTGCCGCTGCCTCTTCCATCGAGCTGGTCTCCAATTACTCTGAGGGCCATCCAACATCTGCGTGGCCTCCTCCGCTCTGGTCCTTACTCCCGGCCGCCGAAATGTGCCTGATGAGAGTGTCTCTGCCTTAACCCGGGTCTTCCCGTCCTGACTTCCGTTGGAGTGTGACTTCCGGCCGCCACTACTTCCACCTACTATAGGCCGCGGTCTCGGCCTACCTTCTGCTGGTCTCCGTTCTGGTCCTCCTGCGATCTGGGCTCTCTGGTCCTGCCGCCTCCAGCTGTCCCTGCTCTGGATGCCTCGCTGCTGCCCGACTAGTTCCAGTTACATCGCCGCTGCCTGCCTGTGTCTCCTGCACGCTGCACATAGCCGAGTCTCCGGCTTGTCGCCTCCTGTTCCATCCTCATCTTGTCGTCAGGTCTCCGGTCTGACGGTCCTCCAAGTTTTCCTCCCTGCATTTGGTCTCCTGTTCCGGTCTCCTTTTTCAGCCTCCTGCTCCTCCGGTCCTCCATGTTTTTCTCCCTGCATTTGGTCTCTGTTACTGCCCGGCGCACACCTGGGATTCGTCCATCTACCCACCACCGGCCTCCTCAGCTCCTGTGGGCTTGCATCCCAGTCCTGCTCACGTGGACACCCTTCCTGGACATCCTGCTGCCGTGATCACTCTGCCTTCTCCTGATTGAAATTTACGTTGAATGTATTGTAAATTTACGTTGAATGTATTGTATTGCACTATATCTAGCTTTACTGACTGTTTTTGCTCTCCTCTTACCACTTCATTCTCTGGTTATCCTTTCTGTTGTGTCCTGCGCTACACTCACTATTGATGTACCTGATTGCTTAATGGTCACTTGCTTTTATTGTCCCCCATCTACTGTTTTATCCTTGCTTCATTGTAATTGCTATGCTACACTTGCATCCTCTTCTGGGTGCTTCTGATGTTCCTTGCTTCTGTCTCTACACCCTTTCCTCTCCTTTTTACCTGTGTTGCTCCCGTTTCCCTGTCTCTCACCATGCCGCCCCGCTCGGCTCCCATACCCATCCTCTCCCCTCGCCACCCTCTTGGCCCCAACTCTCACTGTCCCATCTCACAACCTCCGCCTCGCTCCATCAACCCTGACAATCTTATCCAAATCTCCCCTCTTCCCTCCCTCCCCTTCTCATGTGCCCTCTGGAACTCCAGGTCCATCTGTAACAAACTCCCCTCCATCCACAACCTCTTCATCTCCAACTCTCTTAACCTCCTCGCCATCACTGAAACCTAGCTTTCCTCTTCTGACACCGTCTCTCTTGCTGCTCTCTCCTATGGGGGTCTCTCCTTTACCCACTCCACCAGACCTGATGGAGGCCAAGGAGGCGGAGTGGGCCTCCTCCTATCCCCTAGCTGCACTTTTCGGGTCATTCCCACTATACCTTCCCTCTCTTTCTCCTACTTTGAAGTACACTCTATCCGTCTCTTCTCCCCCATCCACCTCCGTGTCTCTGTCATCTACCGTCCCCCTGGCCCTACCTCCCTCTTCCTTGACAACTTTCCTCTGACCTTCCCTCCATCATACTTGGCGACTTTAACATCCCCATTGACAACTGCTCTCACCCCGCCACCACTAAACTTCTCGCCCTTTCCACCTCACTTGGCCTCACCCAGTGGACCTCTTCTCCCACTCAGTCTTGGTCACGCCTTGGACCTCGTCTTTTCTCATCACTGCCACCTCTCCGACTTCTCTATCTCTCCCTTCCCACTCTCTGACCACCATCTCCTCTCCTTCACTCTGTCTTCCTCCCAGGCTCCCACTGCGCCTAAATCTACCCTCACTAGGCGCAACCTTGATGCTATTGACACTACAGCTTTCTCCTCCTCTCTCGAAACTCTCCTCTCACCTCTTCCCTCCTTGGCCTGCCCTGAACAGGCGTCCTCTCTCTACAACCTCTCCCTCACTACTGCCCTTGATGCTGTTGCCCCGGCCTCCTCTATCCCCCAACGCCGCCTCATTCCCCAACCCTGTCACTCCAACCTCACCCGCTTCCTCCAAAAATGCTCTGGCACTGCTGAACGCCTCTGAAGGAAATCTCGTTCCCTGGCTGACTTCCTTCACTTTAAATTTATCCTCACCTCATTCTGCTCTGCCCTCTCCCTTGCCAAACAATCCTCAGTCCTCCAATCCCCGCCGCCTCTTTGCCACCTTCAACTCCCTCCTCTCTCCACCCCCCCTCCCATCCCACCTTCCCTTTCCGCCTCTGACTTCGCCACCTTTTTCTCTTCCAATATTGAGGCCATCAGACTTAACATCTCCTCCTCCCTTCCCTCTTTCCCCCCTCTTCCCTTCACCTCCCCCCACCAACCAACTCTGGTGCTCCTTCTGCCCCACCTCGGGTGATGAAGTTCGCTCACTTATTCTATCCTCTCCACCCTCCACCTGTCCTCTCGATCCTATCCCCTCTCGCCTCCTTCGCTCTCTCTCCTCCACGGCCTGCTCTTACCTCGCTCACCTCTTCAACCTCTCACTCTCCTCTGGCATGGTCCCCTCTTCTTTTAAACATGCTCTTATCTCTCCCATCTTCAAGAAACCTAATCTTGACCCTACCTCTCCTGCTAGCTATCGCCCTATCTCTCTTCTCCCCTATGCTTCCAAATTACTTGAGAGGATTGTCTACAACCGCCTCACCAGACACCTCTCGGACTACTCCCTCCTTGACCCTCTCCAATCAGGCTTCCGCCCCCTCCACTCCACCGAAACTGCCCTGGCCAAAGTTACCAATGACCTCCTACTAGCCAAATCCAAGGGTCACTTCTCCCTACTCATCCTACTCGACCCCTCTGCGGCCTTTGATACCGTTGACCACCCCCTCCTGCTACAAACTCTTCTCTCTCTTGGCCTATCGGGTTCTGTCCTCGCCTGGTTCACCTCTTACCTCGCTAACCGCTCCTTCTCGGTATCCACCTCTGGCTCTTCCTCAAACCCCTCCCCTCTCCCTGTTGGAGTCCCTCAAGGCTCTGTTCTTGGCCCTCTACTCTTTTCACTCTATACCTCCTCCCTTGGCGCGCTCATCTCCTTCGGTCTTCAGTATCACCTCTACGCTGATGACATTCAGCTCTACATCTCCTCTCGACCTCTCCCCCACCCTTCTCTCTCGTGTATCCGACTGCCTCTCTGCCATTTTCTCCTGGATGTCCTCGCGATTTCTCAAGATCAACATCTCCAAAACGGAGCTCATTGTCTTTCCTCCCCCCAGGCTCCCATCCCACCATGACCTCTCTATCACTGTTAATAACACCTCCATCTCTTCTGTCACCCAACTTCGCCGCCTAGGCGTTACCTTTGACTCTTCTCTCTCCTTCACCCCCCACATTCAATCCCTTGCCCAAGCCTGTCGCTTCCAACTTTGCAACACTGCCCGCATCCGAACTTTCCTCTCTCAGGATGCCACCAAAACTATCATCCATGCACTCATTATCTCCCGCCTGGACTACTGCAACCTCCTTCTCTCCGGCCTCCCCCTCTCCCATCTCGCCCCCCTCCGCTCTATTCTTAACGCGGCTGCTAGACTCATCTTCCTATCTCGCCGCTCCTCCTCCGCATCCCCTCTCTGCCTTGCCCTACACTGGCCCCCCATACCCTACAGAATCCTTTTCAAACTCCTGACCACAACGTACAAGGCGCTCTCCCAGTCCACTGCCCCCTATATCACTGACCTCCTCTCCATTCACACTTCTGCCTGCTCCCTGCGCTCGGCCAATGACCGTCGCCTCTCCTCCACTCTGATTACCTCTTCCCACTCCAGAATCCAAGACTTCTCCCGCGCTGCCCCCCTTCACTGGAATGACCTGCCTCGCTCCATCCGTATCTCTCCCACTCCTAGCTCCTTCAAACGGGCACTAAAAACCCACCTGTTCCTCAAAGCCTACCCACCTTCCACCTAACCTCTCCTCCCCTCCTTTATACGCCAACTCACTCCCTCTGTACCTGAGTTTTGTTCACCCTCCCTTAGGATGTAAGCTCATTGAGCAGGGCCCTCCTCCCTCTTGTGTCCTTACCAGCTCTTCTGCTCCATCTCTACTGCATTAGCCTGATTGGAGCTCCTGAAGTGTCAGTATTTTTTGTTTACTGTTCAGTAATGTACTACCCTGTACTGTCTACTGTTTGTGCATTGTACGGCGCTGCGGAACTCTTGTGGCGCCTAACAAATAAAGGATAATAATAATAATAATAATACCTTACATTGCGATATTTCTATCAAACCGTGGTCTGGTACCGTCAAATCACACTCATGATTTTCCTCCCTCCCTTAACTACTTGTGATTTAAAAAAATTAGAGATCAATGTAAAGATACCCATTGTGGTCGTAGTGCTCCATTCTAATGATTTGGTTGTGACAAAGGGACATTTTACATACATCTTTCAAGCATAGGCAGTATTTTCCCTGACGCTATCATATTCTATCATTTTTACAATGTGGTTTTAAAAATATGAAAATTTATATTTTGAACATATGCGTCTGATACATTGCTGGACGTAAATCTGTTTTATTATCATAAAAAATATTACTTTACTGCGTGCGTGCTCCTACATCTATATGCAAGATTATCCACACTGACACTCTGCCATAAGAGATGGAATGGGGGAGGGAAGGGGTATATAGTAGGGGTGTCAGGCACTGGACCCACTGCCACTCGGTCGGGGTCCGCAGCTCCCACCTACCTCTTGCAGCTGCTCTCCTCTCCTCATCTGGTCCCTGCATCTCGCACTGTCGGGCGCCATCTTGCCGGTCTGAACTGAGCACGCGCACACCTGATCTTTTTAAAACTCCCTGCATTCACTTGATTGGCTAACTGCCTGTCAGCCCTGTCTATTTAAAGCACCACTTGTTAGATTGAACCCTTGAGATAATGACTGGAATGTTCTTATCGGTTTGAATTTCCATATTTTTTTCTCCCTGTCATTTTTAAAAATTCCTTTTAGTGTTAAGACTTTTAAATGACAGTGAGAGAAAATTATGGAAATTCAAACTGATAAGAACATTCTAGTCATCAAACACCTGGATGTATGACCACCTACATGGACACACTTCACACCCCACAGCAGAGCAACTCCAGATCTCTGAACTCTTAGGACTTTTACTCTTCTATCCGTAAGGAAAACCTTTGTTTTATTACTTTAGCTTATCTTAATGATGTATCCCCCCGCGCTACAAATTTCTTGATGCAACACCTCTTAAATGTTTCGCCTTTTCCTCTGTCATTCATTTGTAAACTTGCCTGATGAAGGGGCCTCTGTGCTCTGGAAGCTAGCAAATATAATCAATTTGTTTTTGGTTAGCCAATAAAGGTATCACTCCTATAATACTTTTGTCTTTTTTGACACAAAAGTATTTAACATCACATACAGATTTTTCTGGCTAACACGGTACTGCAATAATTATAATAAAAAAACTTTTGCTACACATTTTGATAACACAAACTTGTAGAACACAGAGGTGCTGATGCTGCCACTTGCACCTCCTTCTGCTTGAAGAGTTGAAATGGGGCAAGGAAAAGGAGTGCAAATGCTGTACCATAAGGGGCGCTTGCTTAGATGCACTGAGGCAGACCTGTAGCTGTATAACTTGCTAGTACCTGAGGCATGTTGCTGATGACTAGTCACAGATTCTGATTGGCTGATTATGGGTTGAAGCTGATAGGTGCTTTCTTCAATGCTTGTGCCTATATGCCTTTCATTCGTACACAAGAAGGAAGATTCCTGCTGTATTATAGAGGGTTATAAAAATGTTTTTTTTTTACTATCAAAACAAATGATAAAAACTTGTCATGTGCTTATGACCTGGTTTTCTCTCTCATCGCTTCTGCTTTATCTGGCCTATAGACTACTAGTACAGAGCTGGAGGGATTATCAGCTGCGCAGAAATACGCTATTTATATATTTGTCTTTTTTAGCTTTTTTTCCCCCATACATGTGTATAACTCTCCTTTGGCACCAGAGAGACACTGTCCGTTTATCTGGATCATTTCACTATTGTTTGACAACTTTGGGACACATTTGAGAAGTTGTCAGAGAAATTGCCTCCTTTCTATTGCCTGTGAGCACAGGGCCCACGATCTGGCTATTTATGTCAGTGTTGTTACAATAAAGCTCCCATTTCTGCCTTCGCTATTTAATAAACAGAGCCAAGGTAAGGTTACCTGACAGCGTAAGGTCAGTATTTCATATTTGAATAATCAGATTGCAGTTATTGTCTTTGTAGTAACCATCTTGTGAATGTGTCTCACTCATTTACATCGGCTATATCAGCATCAAATAACAGTTGTAAAACTTGTATTGTCAGGTGTAGGTTGATTCTTTTTTTGACCTGGTGAACAATTTATATCAAAGTTTGCAATTGTTACGTTTGCACAGTAATGATTTCAACTTTGTGATTTGGAGTCAAATCTCTTATAATAAGGTGTAGTTGTATAAAGATATCCAGAATGTTTTTGGTTGGAAATTAACATTCCCTAAACTGTTTCCTGGGGCAACTTTAAACTGGAGCAATGCAGCGCCCTCCAGCAATCTGAAGGTTAACACATGAGAGCAAGGAAGGATAATAAGATAAAGAAACCACTTCACAGCAAGACAGTTCCTACAAAGGATTTTATCCTCTGAGACAAATATTTGTAGAAGAAATTGCTCTAAACCTCAGCAGAATGTATTGGTATACAGTGTGTCTGGCTAAATGAACAGGAGGCTGTTAATTCAGGCTATTGATAGGCACAGACTGAGGCTGGAACCTGGCTGTGTTCTTTGAGAAAGGAAAAGATAATCTATTGCTGGGGAAATGTACATTTTCAGTGATGCATACTGCATTTCATTGCAAGGAAGAAACCAGAAATGCTTTAAAGTTGGGATGAAGTTTGTATCTGTCAAGAGCCGCGGCGGTGCTCACACCCGCCGCGGCTCGCTTACTGTGCCAAGGCAACGGTCGGAAGCTTCATGTTCTGCGCTGCGTCCCGGCGGAGGGGGGAGCCGGTTGCGCACGCGCAGCAAATTGAAAACCTGTGGCTTGAGTGGACAAGCCTTCAACTAGTCTGTGAGTTAATTAATCTGTGTTAAATTAATCATGCAGGGGGCTGTGAGTTATTCAGAGCTAGGCTCTGATTGGTAGCCACCAGTATTTAAGGCAGTGAGGTCTGCAGCCTCACTGCCGGTTATAGCTTCTGTTGCCAGTCTGCTGACCTGCTCTGTGCCTTGTTCCTGTCCGTTGAATATTCTGCTGATTACCCGTGTATGACCCTTTGCCTGGATTTGGACCCTGCCTGTGTTTCTCGTGACCTTGACCCCTGGCTTGTTTACCGACCTTCCTGTCTGCTCGTGACCCTTGACCTCGGCTTGTTTATTGGAATTGCTATCTGCTGCCGGCCCGTGACCTCTGCTTGGACTTCACTCTGCTTGCCTGGGTTCTCCCCAGCCGGTACACACTTCACGACCCTCTGTCAGTCTGCAGCCCAGTCTGTCCCCACCATCAGGGGCTCCAGTGAACACTTGATTGGCAGAGTAGATTCCAGGTTGTGTTGTGCCGGCTGGAGGGGTTCCTAACAGTATCCTCCGTTTATCATGTCTCTTAGGAGGGTTTACAGGACACAGCAAGACATTACTGGACATTATAAGAATTAACCATTTACTTTGGCTGTAAGCAACAAAGTTTCTCAATGTGAAAACATTTGAAGGCTTCTTTTATGGAGTTGACAGGAGAGCAGTCCATAGCAGAGATAAAATCAACATTGAGGGTCCTTTCAGGTGGAGCAATGAACTAGATTCCTTACTATGCTGAAGTATTTTGTCAAGTATCTTTTGATTTGGGAGGAACAAGCAGAGTGGCTTCTCATGGTGGAGAAACAGGCAAAGGTGCTTCTCAAGGTGGAGGAACAGGCAGAGGTACTTTTCAGGATGATGGATCTGCATAACTTCTCAGGTGGAGGAACTAGCACAGTTTTTTCTTAGGGTTGGAGGAACAGGCCGTGTTGCTTCTCAGGGTGGAGGACCAGGCCGTGTTGCTTCTGAGGGTGGAGGAACCGGCCGTGTTGCTTCTCAGGGTGGAGGACCAGGCCGTGTTGCTTCTCAGGGTGGAGGAACCGGCCGTGTTGCTTCTCAGGGTGGAGGAACCGGCCGTGTTGCTTCTCAGGGTGGAGGACCAGGCCGTGTTGCTTCTCAGGGTGGAGGACCAGGCCGTGTTGCTTCTGAGGGTGGAGGAACCGGCCGTGTTGCTTCTCAGGGTGGAGGACCAGGCCGTGTTGCTTCTCAGGTTGGAGGAACCGGCCGTGTTGCTTCTCAGGGTGGAGGAACAGGCCGTGTTGCTTCTCAGGGTGGAGGACCAGGCCGTGTTGCTTCTGAGGGTGGAGGAACCGGCCGTGTTGCTTCTCAGGGTGGAGGACCAGGCCGTGTTGCTTCTGAGGGTGGAGGAACCAGCCGTGTTGCTTCTCAGGGTGGAGGACCAGGCCGTGTTGCTTCTCAGGGTGGAGGAACCGGCCGTGTTGCTTCTCAGGGTGGAGGAACCGGCCGTGTTGTTTCTCAGGGTGGAAGAACTGTCTGAGTTCATTCCCATGTTGGAGTACCAGGCAGACTTAAATATATTGTTCTGTGAGAAAGTCCTCCTTACTTTGCTGGATATTATCCTCTCTCTGGGCCAATTAGGGGCTATAGTAGTAGCAGTTGATGGAACAACCATTGCTGAATCTTTTTAAATTTACACTAATCAGGTCTTTGGGAGATAAGGACATTTTGTGACATGCTGACAATTTGCTGGTTTTATTAACTGTGAAGAATTTAGCTGAAAATATAAAACCAATGTCAACAAGGATTCACTTTTCCACAAATTGAAAGCATCAAACATATCAAACTTGACTCTAGAATGACAAATTTGACAGGAACTGTACAGTAGTTCAATAATGTAACAAATTATGTTTCACAAGTCAAACATATTCCACATGTTTACTGAAAATGAGGCTGGTTATAAAAATGTACCAATATCAAAGTAAGAACTGTTATAAAGCAGCGAGCATCCTTTACACATCTCTTTTTTCAGGCCAATTTCTAGGAAGTAGAAACGTGTTTTAGAGTTTTACGTTCCTTTGCTTGCACCACTTTTATATCCAGAAAGTATTTTGAACTACAATAACCTGAACAATTTCCCCATTTATGTAAAGTATAATATCTAATTATTTTTGGACGGATTTATATAGCGCCACACAGTGGCGAAGTGGTAGCACTTCTGCCTCACAGCGCTGGGGTCATGAGTTCAATTCCCGACCATGGCCTTATATGTGTGGAGTTTGTATGTTCTCCCTGTGATTGCATGGGTTTCCTCCGGGTGCTCCGGTTTCCTCCCACACTCCAAAAACATACTAGTAGGTTAATTAGTTGCTATCAAAAATGACCCTAGTCTCTCCCTCTCTGTCTGTATGTGTGTGTGTGTGTCTATATTAGGGAATTTAGACTGTAAGCTCCAATGGGGCAGGGCCAGATGTGAATGAGTTCTCTGTTCAGCGCTGCAGAATCAGTGGAATAAATATAGTTTTTATCTTCTAGGCTTTATATAGAAATATATAGGCAAGAAAGTATTTTATTACCTTTCATTTATATGTCGCCACCAAGGGTCCGCTGTGCTGTACATAGAGCATAGGACAAAACCGAACACGGGCAGTAGAAAAACAAAGTGCAGTTAAAATATCAACTCAGCTGAGAACCAGGCAAAGAGGTATAAGTCAATTCCAGAACGCTTAAAACTAGAAAAGGGAAGGAGGAGAGGTAGGGAGTGAATTAAAGCAAGCTGCACCTGTGCCAAGGATTGTGGGCACAACCAATAGGATCAGCGCTAGTGACGGAGATGCGAAGGCAAGGGAGAAGAGTAGACCATGGACAGGGGCCTAGCGTTTAGGTGCAAAAATGAGGCTGGTGTGCAAAGATAACAAGAGGAGGAGGCCACGAGGATAAGAGGGTTCTGTTCGCGGTAGCTTACAATCTAAAGATAATAGTTGTCACTAATAAGAGGTTTCAGGGTCCTAGTCTGTTGTTTGACCCCAAATGAATCAAGCGATATGAAGACGGTCCAGGTGCAGTCGCTGGCTAGGATGATACTTAATTGGGGGACCCCACTCTGTCTCATCTCTTAATATCAGGGGCCTGCCACCAGGAAAGGAAGGACCACAATACCCTAGTTAGTTCCAATAATTGTAATCACCCACTTAAAAAAACATCCCCAAAAGAAGCATAAAGAAATATTAGGAACAGCACAACCGTGTATATTTATAATGTATTAATATTATTGTACTTTACACAGAAATCTAATTCATGCACATTAAGAGTGTAACATACCAGGTACATACCACTTCTTTTCACATAACTCTGTAATAGATATTAGTGGCCGTGTGTATAAAAATGTGATAAGAAATACATTGTACATTGCAGTAGTCACTGGAATTAAATGTCAAAATTTTCTGTCCACTCAGCCAATATCCTGACGCAGCTTGCTGGAATATTAGAAAACTAGCTATACACAATATCTCACAAAAAGAACAGTGTGCTACCATCTATACAAAGAAATACATTTGATATTAAAATGAAGACATATTTAATTTCTTAATATATTGTCATATTAATCATTAGCTATTAACTAAAATATCAACAGCCAATCGCACTGGGGCCAGTGTGGGAAAATGCTTCTGATTTGCTGTGCAGCTTATGACACTTTGCGCAGATCAGTCACTTAGGGTTTTAGGGTTAGCTGTCTAGCAATACCTGTTATAACTTTATTGTTTTTCCTATTGGATTATAAAAAAACAATAATATCCCATTGAATTGTGATGGAAAGAACAGAGAAACTTTTATTTTAGATTAAAGTGGTGAACTACAGGTTTCAGTAATATTTTAATTAACTTTATTACAAAATGTTTGTTATTCTTTCATTGTTTTTTTTTTTAAGGGTGAGGGTCTTAGGAGTCCACTTCCATTTTACTGGAAGTGTAACTATTGTAGAACTACATGTCTCAGCATGCACCGGCAGCCACTGAACGGGATGTAGATGACAGATTACCTATTAAACAAACTAGGCTCCCGTGGCTCTCAATGCCCCCAGCTTTGCCTCACTGAACAATGGGCTGGTGTTACAACACTGATCCACCCCACCACAAGCATAGGCATAGGTGCGGGCATAGGATGTGCAAACTCTGAGGCTGCCTGTGCTGTGATTGGTAGTTCAGCATCTTATTGTTCCAGAATTACCAAACACAGCAGCACAACACTCTAAGAGAGAGCGCCAAGTTGCAAAGGGGAAGGCGCAGCATTATGGGGTCTCTTGTCACTCCGTCCAGACCACATTTAAAGATCAACAAAATTCCAAGGCAATTTGCATTACATTGCAGTGGTATGGGGAACAGTGCAGGGGAATTCCACGGGAAAGGCATTTTGGCAGGAAAAATGAGAGGCGGGAGGATGGCAACCCAGTATCACCCCTTGGGGCTCCATGGGGTCTTATTCTACCTCTGGATGGTGGTCGTGGTAAATAAACACCAGCACCACCTTTCATTCAATGGCTGTCAGTGCATGCTGGGACATGTAGTTTTAAAACATTTAATTTTGCCCCCCAACATTCCTCTCCAAACTCGCACTACTTCTAAGACCAGCTTTATTTACCGCAGCAAACCAAATATACCCCATATAGATTTATGTGATGCATTATTCATAGAATACACTACCAGATAGGATTGCATTGATCATTTATTCATTATAATTCAGATCCTTTTGCTTAAAAAAATGTGATAAAAACCTTTGTATGTTCCTGCTCTTTATAGACCATGTAAAACGCTCCCAGCTAATAATAAGGCCGGTACTGCACATTTATCTCTCGGATTACAATTCCTGGACTAGAACTTACCTAGCAGAGCGATTTGTTTGTTACTTTGTTAGCTGTCTGAATTATGTTTGTAATACATATTACAGGGACTAGACTCCACTCCGATCCCTCAATACTGTTACTTCATAGACCTGTGCAACCAAACTACTTGTGCATATATGTAGTTCAATCAAGTGCCAGGTTACACGTAATTGGGAAAAAGTAGATACCCCGTCACCCTAGAAGGTTCTCAAGCCATGTGATTTGTGTCCAGTATGGGATATATTACACGCCTACAGAACAGTTCACTAAGAAAATTCCCAAAGTTCTGTGAACCCTGGTACTCCTATCACTGAACACCAGGAGGCATATAAGCAAAAGTTAGCCTGTTGATTGGTTCCTCTCTGTTCTATCCCCCTTACCCTTCCACATACCTCTCCTCCTCTGTTTCTCTATATTCCACATGAAGAGATCATAAACAGTGACGCCTATGGTGACCCCACTTGGTAGTACCAGTATGACTCATCTGCTTGTCATATAATCACATAAATCCTAATTGGCTCCTAGCATTTAATCAAGATAGAGAACTTAATAATTTCTTAACAAGTAATTTGAGTGGCTGTTGTTTAGATTTCCTGATACTTTTGCCGTGAAGTCATGGTATGTTTGCTCTTTTTAAGCCTGATGTATCTTCATATTATCAAAAGTAAAGAGGTTTTAAAAAAAAATGCTACTGACAAGCAGCATTTAAATTTAATGGCGGTCATTTAGAAAATATGCTGTGATTGATAATATAAAGGGAATGGAAAGTCAAGATGGTGCATCTTTCAGGGATGGAAACTTTGCAACTTTTGATGGGAGAATTAAGGTCGATCTAGGTGTTGGCCAACACCATGGTAAATGTACAGTGTATAGTCAGAAATAATCTACCACTCAGGCAGCTGTAGACATGGGAAGAACAGAGACACTTTGGTGGGCCACATATGCTTTATTGTTTCCATAAACATGCCTAGGTTGTCACAAAAGGTGTCTAGAGTGACAGAGGGAGTGGTTTGCCCTGGCTCATAAAAGAGGAGATGGGTATTTAGCTGACAATCTGCAGAGAAAGGCTGCAAACAGAGTAATATATTTGTAATGTAGTTCACCTAAGTTAAAGAGATACAGGTGGAGGACATATGTGTGGCAAAATAATAGTAAAGAGTCTGATTTAACTTACATATTTTGAAGTGGTTTAAAAACCCATCTGTTCCACAGCAAGCAGCAGCCTGACCTCTAACGCATTGCAATGTATATCAATAATTTCTTCAGAGAGATACCAATATCATCCAGCTAGTCGTGGTTTCCTACTTTTGTACATGCCTACAGAGGCAGCAATATCCCCCTGACAGTGCGGTGCAAGTAGCATTATACTATTCTCAATCACCCTGATCTCTAGTTAGAAAATCATTGTCTCTCCAATTCTCTTTCTGCTATTGCCCTCTCTGCAACCCTTAACCCCAGGAGGCCACATCACTGTGTTGGCTTTGCCAAGACCAACCTTTTTAGTCGAACCAATGAAATTAAATTATATATATATATATATTTACAAAGATGAAGAAGGCACCTAATGGTGTAGTATGTAAGAAAATATCCAGCACCCAGGGTGATATAATTATGCATACCGGATTTCCGAAAAGATGAGGATCATCTATGTTAGGGTCCAAGGTGTTTATACGTCTGTCTGGTCTTGTATCCAAAACATATGGCAAGAGAAATAAGACAACCAGCAATAGTGTATTATCCTCAATTATGTTGTTGACACCACCTCCACCAAATGTGTATAAGCGTACCAAAATGACAATTAAATAGGCTTATCTGTACAATTCCCAGATGATACTTTGCCTCTTGGTTCCACTGTATAGCTCCAAATAGGGACAAAGGAAAAACATATAGTGCAGTATTTTCATACAAAAGATTTTAATGTGACAAATCTACAATATAAGCACTCACATAGTAAATAAAACATATATGCGCTTATTTGAAGTACCAATGGTCACCAGTTCAGGGTTGTAGGTATTGTGGTTAACTGTCCATTCCCCTTATGATGGTTCCCACACAACTGTTTATCCAGGGATTATCCAAAGGCTCCAGGGATCGCAGAAAATTAACTCCAAACACTATATAGCAAGTCAATAACAATAAATATACCTCAACGTCTTTAGTTTCTCGTGGAAACTTCATCATGAGGAAGAGAAGCATCATCTGGGAATTTTCATAGATAAGCCTATTTAATTGATTTTTTTATTACACTTATACACATCTGATGGAGGTCAGTTGGTGTCAACAACATAATTGAGGATAATACACAATTTCTGGTTGTTTGGAGCCCTTCAAGACAGAAGTCTAAGCACCTGGGACCGTAACATAGTCACCCTGGATGTTGGATATGTTCTTACATACTACACTATTAGGCACTTTGTTTCTCTTCTGATTTGTAGACCTTTACCGGTCCATTAGGACAATGTCTGGAAGTCCTGAGATATTCAGTGTCTGTATGAGAAGGGAATAGTGATGGTTTTAAATGAAGCAGAGAAGTCCAGGAGAATAAGAAGCAAGCAATGGGCTTCAGATTTACCAGTCATCAAATTATTGACCAACTTAGTCAGTGCAGTCTGTGAGGGAGGCAAGAAAGTATGTGAGTTGATTATAGAGAAGCTTGAAGGGGTATGGGAGCTCTGACATAAAGTGGTAATCTGAGAGAGATTGGGTCAGAATTGCTCATTATAGCGATAATAAGTAGAGAGGTAGAGTTCAGAGGTTTTAGCTGGTATGAGCACAGGAAAGAGCATCTGATTTGTCAGGGGACTGTGGTAGAGTGTGAGAGGAGAGCCTGATGCTGAGTTGGATGGATTTGTGTTTCAAATCGCGTACATAAAATAACGTGTATTTAGACATACTAGAGAAACCCGGCGGTAACCTCCTTAAATTAAACTGAAATGTGATGACTACATTACTTTATTAACAGAATTCAATAACTTTTTTATACACTACAATACAGGCAGAAATTTTAACAACGGAGTATAATGAATAAATTACGATATTATCAATTACTATATTACAGGAACTAAATAATTTCTTTATACACTACACTACACTATATGTATAACTTCTTCCATCAAAGTTACATTGCTGGGCATGGTCTCTGCAAAATGTTCTGATATATGTGGCTGCAAATAACTGTCACAGTTTCCAGACCACCCAGCAGGTACAAAGGGAGAGTTCACAAACTGTTACAGTTTCCAGAGCAACCAGCAGGTGCACAGGTGTATTGCCAACTGTCACATTTTCCAGAGGATGATGGTAATGCATTGTTGTAAATGGCAAGCAGACATTTTGCAAAATAACTCTGAAATGATGCAACCGATGACAACACCAATATTTTTCTGCTAATCTACAAGCCAAGACCTTTAATTTGGTATATGATGTGCTTAGACAATGACAACATAGAAATAAGTCAGTCATAAAAGTTTTACTTATGCTATTAATATGTAGGTATGCGGAGTCACACGGATTTTAATCAGCATATAAGTCACAGTGATCAGCATATAAGTCACAGTGATCAGCATATAAGTCACAGTGATCAGCATATAAGTCACAGTGATCAGCATATAAGTCACAGTGATCAGCATATAAATCACAGTGATCAGCATATAAGTGCAAAAGCTGTTGAAACTCCAGTCATCATCTTGATGAGTTCTAAAGTAAAAAAAAAATATGTAAAAAATTATATATATATATAATTTATTTTTAAAAGTGCTGTGCTCCTCCTTCCCAATACCAGCGATACATTGATACAATGAACTAACTAATACAGATCGGCTTTCACATGCTCTGACCTATACAGACCCAAGCCACTCTGTATTGATAAGAAGCTGTTGAGTTCCCAGCCAGCCAGTTGCATCGCGGCTCCTCATGGATTTAGGTGTATGTGTGTTAATTTACAGTATTTGTTTTACAGGTGCCCTACAGGTCCCAATGGGTCATGCTGGATTTTGTAGCTCTACAAGCACCTACATACCCAAAAAGATTAGTCATGTCAGGTCTTGCTGGGACATATAGTATCAGCCCTCAGGCACCTGCAAAACATACTCCTACTTACTAGCATATCTGCGTGTTCCTGCACGTCAGCATCATTCGCAGTTACGTGAACATGTCTTTTCTGTACATGGCCTGAGCTTGCACGTCCCCTCGCTTTATTCTGCCTTTCCATTTGTAAAGAGGCGTAAGTGCCACATTCTACCAACTCTGCATACAGATGTGGGGGCACGCAGTTTTGTGTGGGCATGCGCAGTGCAAATTAGCATAGTTTACTCTAATCAACTGGGTATAAGCCCTTGCCCTATACCTGATTTCCGTATACCCCCACAATCCTTTTCTGCTACCTCACTTTACAAATCTCTGAACTGACTCCCAATTCCTAGCTGTGAGCCTCACCTAACTCCACCCATCCACATATAACATGATGTACTATCTCTCCATATTGCAAAGCAGACTGTACACCATCTTTACAAACACTTGCGAACACAGAATTCACAATGCAATATTCAGCTCTGGAGGCTACGCAGAGTCCTGTGCTGCCTTGTGAATAACCCTGGACGTCCTCTAGGTATCTGCCCCTATATTGATATACAGCAAATTCCATGCTTATTTTACAATTCCATAATCAACTTACAGCAAGAACATTCACCAGATCATTTTTCAAGACTTGCTCTGAGAGAATGTTGGGAATCACTCTGGACAGTCCTACAGATTATCTGATTTTCTCTGTGATACATCATTTAACAAGGACTGTTTAATACAACAGAGCATCAATTAATATCTTTCGTTTTAGGGCCTTTTTCCCCCATCCTCTACTAGACAGACGTCTATCTCACACAAAACAAATCTATAAAGCATCTTCTCACTTGTTCTGCCTAAATATCGTCACACTGCAGAGTGTTATGTGACAGCCAGAAACCCAGCCGTTCATTCTGCCGGAAAAAAATAAGCTTCTAATTATTAAGGTCTTAATGTTTCTTGCTAGTAAAGGGTTAAGTGTAACATTTCTCCATGCATCCATCTATCTGGAAACCCACTGGATTTCTATCAGTGTCACCACACTTCGTTCTGCATCGAGCCCCATGCAAAGAGGTTTTATTGGCCCTAGAACAGCGATTTCTTAACGATCAATTACCCATCTCAAATGGATTGCTTTTCACAGTTGACCGGCTGCGGCTCAGACTTTCATTATAATCAATAAAACAGCCAAAGCAGTGCACAAGTTTACTCTGTTTTATTGTAATTAATTGAATAAACTCTGCTCCATCCTGTTGTCACTTCTAACCTTCAGAGGAAAACAGGAGGGAGGGTTCCCCCAACTTAGGTAATCTGGAAAGAGACTAACAAAAAAGAAATGGACCCTCTTGTTACGCACCCCATCTACTGGTTTGATGGAATAACATTGTATAAAGGGAACAGGATAATGGCTACATCCAAGTTGCTGGTGGTGAAAGGGTTAGTAGACATTTGCAATTGTATCTGTTGCAAACTGACCAAACACTCGATAAGATCATTGAGCGTAACTCTCCTGAGTGTATAAAGTTTAGGGTTGTCCTCTATGTCCCCTCATATCAGACAGTCAGGGAGCATTGAGTTTCATACCTCATGCCTCACTGTGCCCTTGTGTGGGGGCAGGGGTCAAGTCAGGACTCTTTAGACAGCTGTATAGTTCAACAGCAGCTTTATTATATCCAAGTGTAAGATCACCAAACACAGCAACACGGTAACAGGTGAGGAGGGTGCAGAGTGGGAGTGAGGGGGCTACATATAATATAAACATAAATTGTACAGAGTGAGCATATTACATATTACTACTTCCTCTTAGTACACTGCTCTTGTCCTAGTCGGCCTTCTAAAGAGCACAACCCCCTCTCCTCCGCGCTCCTAGTGTGCAGAAGGGACAGTACTGTCACAAGCTTCTGGCAAAGTTCCACCCTGCCACACCAGTAGGCAGAGAGCAATAATACTCTTTTTATCCTAATAATCAGTTGTTGTGTCTCTAGTAGGTTTTCACTTCCATATATTGATGGAGTTGCCACTGACTTAAGGTACAACATTTATCTATTTTTGATGTTTCACCTATTGATTTAGAATTTGGTGGTAAAATATGGAGGCTTGAACTGGACCTTTTGCAGAATCAGCTGACATACAACCGTACGGTCGGAAATCGGATTTGTGTGTATACACGATGGTCGAAATTTGAACCAAAGTGTCGATTGTCGAATCATGTGGTTGGAGATACTGGTCAGTATTTTCCGACCAATCACCTACCAAGCATGTAGTGTGTACACACTCATGCTCACGATCCTCATAGCGGTTACAGAGTCAGGCTTTTTTCAGCCGATGCTAGCGATGAATGTCCCGATGAATAAATGTAGAGAGTGCTGTAGAAGGAATAATTAATTTGTTCGTCCTGAGACAGAATATTTTGTTTGAGTCACAGAAGCTAACAAAATTCATTCGGACATGTGGATAGCTATAACAAGGAGTTTTAATCAGTGTAACAATGTGACAAGAATGAATGAATGAATGAATATTGTGCTGTCATTCGCTGAAGATTAGAGGACCAGATGAAGAGCTCAGATCTGAAGGTAAATTATGTCAGTGTGTACACATGAATCATCAGACTGATCGGACTTTTAGTTGTCGGTACAATCGTTTGAGATAACACGTCGGTCGCAAAATTCTTCAGTGTGTACCTATCATTCTAAGTAGGTGCAAGTTGTCCCTCAACAACTGTCCCCATAGTGTAGAACCACATCTTGTTTGCTGTGTACTTTTCTGTCAGCAGGGACAGTCCGTGGCAGGATAATAATGGAGGAATCCGTACTGTGATCTGACACCCTGATGGAGAAAGTGTTCATAGGATGCAATAGCTGGAAGATATCTGCAGGTCGGAATATTCTTCTCTATAGTCAGTAACATCTGTTGTGATGGTTCTGTTTCCCAGGCGTCTCAGCTCATTGATATTAATTCAATAATTAAAATTTTACTGCTGCTATTCTGGGTACCTGGTTCCATGTCACCTGGTTTCCTGCAGGGTTTAGTCCTGAATCCAGAGAGTTAGAGTGACATGTTTAGAAGACTTTCTCATACAATGTGGTGGACACAAAAGTCACTTCTAACATTCAACAAGACATTCAAAGGACAGTGAACATGATAGATATATTTATTTTCGAAATATTTCCAAAGAGGATTAAAATCTATCTATAGGTATTTAATGGTAGGTGCCACCTTCCTTAATTTGTTTGGGAAGAAGCATTATAGGATAATTCCCCTTTCCCCAACCAATAAAATGATCAAGGTCCAAACTCTTCCACCTATTAATTCCCCCACCCCCCCCCCCCACCCCCAATTTAACATCACCACATGATACATTTTTCTGTGGTTGAAGACCATCTTGATTCTGGAAGATGGCTTCTCTTCTTTGCATGGATCAGGAGGTCAATAAGTGGATAGTTTTCTCCTTTGAAGAATTATTTGGATTGTGTTTGGTAGGAATTTACATTTCCCTGGTCCTGTCTGTCCTGCCGAATTGGTGAACTTCAATCTCTTGCCGAGATGTTGGTCAGATACCTTTCTCCTATTTAACTGCATTTATTATTATTTTATTATTTATTTATTTGTAAGGCAGCACAGGTTCCGTAGCGCTGGATACAAAAGCAAGTAACAACTAGATGAGGTAATACATATAAATAGCACAGATTAGTGTGAATAATGCTATGGGAACTCACATAGAGTGCAGCAAAAAGACATGACAGGACATACAAGGGAGTCAGACAGTAGATAGATGTGGAACAATAGGTAGAGAGGACCCTGCCCGCAAGGGCTTACATACTAGAGAGTGGGGTGGTGAGAGACCGTAGGACCAACCCGGGAGAAAATGTAGATGGCAGGCAAAGGAAGAGGAGGTGAAGGATAGAATAGTTAGGAGGTGGTAGGATAGGTAAACTTGAAAAGGTGAGTTTTGAGTGAGCGTTTGAAAGACTGAAGGTTGGGGGAGAGTCGAGAGAGACGGGGTAGGGATTTTCAAAGAATGGGGGCAGCAGGGCAGATATCTTGGGGGTGAGCATGGCAGGAGGTAATGAGAGGTGAATGGATGCAGAGCAGAGTGGTCGGGTAGGTATGTACAACAATGCGTCAGTGCAAATCTGTAACACAACCTTGTGTTCTCCCCAATCCATTATATAAAAACGACTCTCCCACTGAATGATCACCAGGGCACTGGAATACGACTGGCTGGTCTTTTTAAGTGTGCAAATCTGTGACATAATGCCCCAGTGTCTTCTATCCTCCACGTGGTTATTGGTCTGTCACTGCATTATTGTGCCGCAATGTGTTAAGCTATGATTTTATATCCTGGTAGTATTGGATCTCCTGGATTATTATTATTATTATCTTTTATTTGTTAGGCGCCACAAGGTATCCGTAGTGCCGTACACAGTACAAACAGTGGACTATACAGGGTGAAAAAGTACAGAACAATAAACAAAAATACCAATACTTCAGAAGCTCCACACAGGCTGATACAACAAGCATGGAGTAGAAGAACAGATGAGGAGACATGAGGGAAGACAGCCCTGCTCATGTGAGCTTACATCCTAAGGGAGGTTAGACGGAACAGGCACATGGGGAGCCAGAAGAGAGACGGGAGAGCGAGTGGAGGAGGAGAGGTGGTTAAGTGGATGGTTGGTAGGCTTTACAGAAGAGGTGAGTTTTCAGTGCACGTTTGAAGGAACACAGAGTAGGAGAGAGACGGATGGAACGAGGGAGGTCATTCCAGTGAAGGGGGGCTGCCCGGGAAAAGTCCTGGATTCTGGAGTGGGAAGAGGTGATGAGAGTGGAGGAGAGGCGGCGATCATTGGCTGAGCGCAGGGAGCGGGCAGGAGTGTGAATGGAGAGGAGGTTAGAGATGTAGGGGGCGGTAGAGTGGGAGAGAGCCTTGTAAGTGGTGATGACGAGCTTGAAGAGGATTCTATAGGGGAAGGGAAGCCAGTGTAAGGAGAGGCAGAGTGGGGAGGCCGAGGAGGAGCAGCGTGAGAGGAAGATGAGTCTAGCGGCCGCATTGAGTATAGAGCGGAGGGGGGAGAGGGGGGAGTGGGGGAGGCCAGTGAGGAGGTTACAATAATCGAGGCGGGAGATGATGAGTGCATGGATGATAGTTTTGGATGTGGGGAGCAAAAGAGAGAGAGGAGTCGAGGGTGACACCCAGGCAGCGGAGTTGGGTGACAGAGGAGATGGTGGTATTATTGACGACAATAGAGAGGTCATGGTGGGATGGGAGGAAAGACAATAAGTTCCGTTTTAGAGCTATTAATTTTGAGAAAACGAGCAGACATCCAGGAGGAGATGGCGGAGAGGCAGTCAGATACACGAGAGAGGAGGGTGGAAGAAAGATCAGGAGAAGAGATGTAGAGCTGAATGTCATCAGCATAAAGGTGATACTGAAGACCAAAGGAGGAGATGAGAGCACCAAGGGAGGAGGTATAGAGCGAGAAGAGTAACGGGCCGAGAACAGAGCCTTGCTGGACTCCTACAGGGAGAGGGTAGGGGGAGGAGGAAGAACCAGACGTGGATACAGAGAAGGAGCGGTTGGCGAGGTATGAGGTGAACCAGGCATGGACAGAACCAGAGAGACCGAGAGAGAGAAGAGTTTGCAGCAGGAGGGGGTGGTCCACAGTGTCGAAGGCTGCGGAGAGGTCGAGGAGGATGAGTAGGGAGAAGTGACCCTTGGACTTAGCCAATAGGAGGTCATTAGTAATCTTGGCCAGGGCAGTTTCGGTGGAGTGTTGGGGACGGTAGCCGGATTGGAGAGGGTCGAGGAGGGAATGGTCAGAGAGGTGTTTGGCGAGGCGGCTGCAGACAATCCGCTCAAGTAATTTGGAGGCATAGGGGAGTAGTGAGATAGGGCGATAATTAGCAAGAGAGGAGGGGTCCAGATTGGGTTTTTTGAGGATAGGATAGATAAGAGCGTGTTTAAAAGAGGAGGGGACTACACCAGAGGAGAGTGATAAGTTGAATAGGTGTGCGAGATAAGAACAGGCAGTGGGGGAGAGAGAGCAAAGGAGGTGAGAGGGGATGGGGTCGAGAGGACAGGTAGAGGGTGGGGAGGAACGAATAAGAGAGCGGACTTCTTCGCCTGTTGTGGGGCAAAAGGAGCACCAAAGTTGGTTGTTGGAGGGAGGAGAAGCAATGAGGGTGGCTGGAGAAGGGGAAGAGGAGATGTTCAGTCTGATGGCCTCAATTTTGGAAGAGAAAAAGGTGGCGAAGTCAGAAGCGGAGAGGGAAGGCGGGACAGAGGGGGGGGGAGAGAGTAGCGAGTTGAAGGTGGCAAAGAGGCGGCGGGGATTGGAGGACTGATAAGAAATGAGGGACTTAAAGAAGGATTGTTTAGCGAGGCAGAGGGCAGAGTACAAAGAGGAGAGGATGAATTTAAAGTGGAGGAAGTCAGCCAGGGAATGAGATTTCCTCCAGAGGCGTTCAGCAGTGCGAGAGCACTTTTGGAGGAAGCGGGTGAGTTTGGAGTGCCATGGTTGGGGAATCAGGTGGCGTTGGTGGATAGAGGAGGCCGGGGCGACAGCATCAAGGGCAGTAGTGAGGGAGAGGTTGTAGAGAGAGGACGCCTGGTCAGGACAGGCCAGGGAGGGAAGGGGTGATTGGAGAGATTCAAACGAGGAGGAGAAGGAGGTAGGGTTGATAGCATCGAGGTTGTGCCTAGTGAGGGTGGCTTTAGGTGGGGCGGGAGCAGGGGAGGAGGACAGCGTGAAGGAGAGGAGATGGTGGTCAGAGAGTAGGAAGGGAGAGTTGGAGAAGTCAGAGAGATCACAGAGATGGGAGAAGACGAGGTCGAGGGAGTGACCGAGACAGTGGGTGGGTGAGGAGGTCCACTGAGTAAGGCCTAGAGAGGAGGAAAGCGCAAGAAGTTTGATGGTGGCGGGGTCGGAACAGTTGTCAATGGGGATATTAAAGTCGCCAAGTATGATGGAGGGGAGGTCAGAGGAAAGGTAGTGTGGAGCCAGGCAGCAAAGTTGTAGAGGAAAAGGGAGGTGGGGCCTGGGGACGGTAGATGACAGAGACACGAAGGTGTATAGGGGAGAAGAGTCGGATGGAGTGAACTTCAAAGGAGGAGAAGGAGAGGGAAGGTAAAGAAGGAATGACCCGAAAAGTGCAGTTAGGAGACAGGAGGAGGCCCACTCCACCTCCTGGACGCTCATCCGGTCTGGTGGAGTGGGTGAAGGAGAGGGCGGCAGGAGAGGCAGTGTCAGACGAAGTAAGCCAGGTTTCAGTGATGGCAAGAAGAGTTAGAGAGTTGGAGATGAAGAGGTCATGGATGGAGGATAGTTTGTTACGGATGGATCTGGAGTTCCAGAGGGCACATGAGAAAGGGAGGGAGGGAACAGGGGAGATGCGGATGAGATTGTTAGGGTTGATGGAGCGAGGGGGAGGGTGAGAGGCGGGGCAGTGAGAGTTGGGCCGGAGAAGGGGGCTGGGGGAGAGGATAGGTATAGGAAAGGAGCGGGGCGGCATGGTATAGAGCAGAACGATGTAAGTGGCAGTGGCAAAAGCAATATGAGAATACTATGAGAAAACAATATTAGAAGTAGCAAAGATTCGAGTACAGTGAAAATTAAAATACAGTGCAGGTGAAATGAGGTAAAATGAAAAGCACATAAAATTAAAAGAAATGCGAGTAAAATTAAAATAGAAAGCAAACAATGAGATAAAATAGAAAGCAAAACAATACATAAAATTAAACTGGAGTAAAATAAGCTAAGATGAACTACTGGTAAATGCACAGTGAAAAGCACAAAATGAAAATGGTAGTAGAAGTAAAGGAGGGCTGCAGAGAGCCGGTACCAGGTGTGGAGGAAGAGGAGCAGGAGAGTCCAGAGCAGGAGAGAGTCCAGTCCAAGTTGGAGATACCAGAGAGGCCGGAGTCCAGGAGTCCCCGAGACCAGGAGAGTGCAGGGCCGATCACATCAGATCATTGGCAGTGTACTTGTGGTGCACCAGGCCGTGGTGAGGAGGGCTGCATTGTGGCAGCATGTGGCAATGGAATCCGGGAATACAACTGCAGAAACCGGAGCAGTGCCAGAGGAGTGTAAGTGTGCACCAGGGAGTGTGAGGAAGGCCGCACTCAGAATGAGTCGGAAGTAACAACCAACTGTGGAGCAGGCAGGACCAAACAGCGGGAGCCGAGAAGGCCGAGATGGACGACGTGAGACCCCGAGTACGTGGCAGGCAGACAGCAGGAGACCAGATCAGGCATCAGGACGTGGTAAGCAGACACGAAGATGGCAGGTGGTAGGAGCGGAGTACAGTTGGAGTGTGCAGGAGGCAGAGCGGGCATCTAGGCAGGAGCCGGGGACCCACGTGGAAGAGGTCGCTGGCGGGACCAGCGGAGGGAACCCTGGAATTCTTTGCGGTAGACCCACTGAGGACGAGGCAGCTGGCGACGTGGCAGAGCTGGAGTGCTGTAGGAGTGAGCTGGAGGCGGAGCGGGCATCAAGGCCGGAGCCAGGGGCCAGAAGTAGGCCCCAGTGTGGAGGCAGTCGGTACCCGAGATCGGGGATGGAGCCGGAAGTAGGTCGCAGATGAGAGCAGGCAGCAAGATAGTGGAAATCACCGGGCAGCAGGAGCGCAGTCCTGAGGAGATGGTGGTGCGCTGGAGGTCAGCACAGGATCACTGGATTGGTGGTGCACGCTGGAGGCAGACACAGGGTACTGGAGCCAGGTGAGAAGATAGTACCTAAACTGTCTGTTGACAATAAAGTATTAGTCCCTGGCTCTTGGCTTCCTCTTGACTACGCTTCCTCAAAAAAGTGTCTGACATTTGAACTTCCAGTTACATCTTGTACACCCCAGGGACTCCAGTCCTTGATGACAAACCATCAGTGACTGAATGTTTGCTAGAAGATGGACAGCAGACTCCTCCTTGGTTAGATGAGCCAGTCTTGGGATCCACTGAAGAAACTGCAGATTAAAACCATGGGAATACTCTGGAGTTTGCAGTATGTATTTATGGAACAGTCGAGTGTAACTTGTAACTGTATCTATCGTATGACAAAAAAGTGTATGTTGCCACAAATTTTGTTGGGTGAGGAATCTCTTGCATATTAAGTGATAGGAAGAGTTAAAAGCTTTTTGGACCACGTCAGATGTATGGTTAGGAGCTGTGTTTGAGGTAGGGTGAAAGCTACTGGGACTAGGGTTAAAGTTTACGGCTTTCCTCATAGTAAGGATAGAGTGATACCTAAGGATAAGGAAGAGGACTGGAAATAGAATTAGTTTTTTTGGTAATAAGGCTATACTCTTATCTTTTGATGGGTACTATGTTGTTTGCCTATAAGCAGAGCCGGATTAACAATAGGGCTAAAGGGGCTACAGCCCAGGGGCCTCGGGCAGCTGGGGGGCCCGCCAGCATTCATCAGGTCAGGGGCGTCCCCACCCCCGGCTGCGACTGTCACCTGTTCAAGAAAAATGGCTGGCAGCTAACAGCAAATGTTATGCTGTTAGCTGCCTGCTGTCACTGTAGGACTTATGCGGCTCGCATTAATCTCCTTGCTGAGGAGATCTCGTGAGAGTGAGACTATGACTCATAGTCTCACTCTCACGAGATCTCCTCAGTAAGGAGATTACTGTGCGTCGTGTAAGTCCTACAGGGAGTGGAACAACGGAAGGAGGTGAGTTCACGGGTGGGAGGACCTCATGGCTGGGGGGGCTTCATGGGGGGGGCCCTCACAGTACCCTTAGCCCGGAGGCCTCCCTTCCCTTAATCTGGCCCTGCCTATAAGAGACATTTATGAAGCAGGACAGAGTATTATTAGCAGACCTGGTGCTTCTACCATTGGCGTATTTGTAAACTGTGCACAGGGAATTCTTTTCTACACCTGCAGCAATTTGGGGTGGGTATACACCTCTCGTATACCAGTCCTAGCTAGTGCAGGAAAGGCAAACTGGTGACTGATACTAATAGCTTTCAGCCTATGAAAAAAATCATTTTATTGTACTTATGAAAATAAAAAAAGACAAAAGGTGAAGACAGAGTTGATTTTCTAGGTAATCAGTTGAGTTCATACAGTGGCAAAGATGAATGGGCGCTAATTGACTTACATCAGCTCTCGTCTGCAAAGCTTTTACTGCTATTAAATAACATAAATGATTGATTGCAGGAATTACAGTGAAAAGATGTATGGATGAATAGTGGCAACATAATCTAAATGATTTTATGTAGGATATCAGTGATAAACCAGGCAGGAACCAGTGAATGTGACATGAGGTCAGGTTGGAAATGCCAATAAAAGCAGTCTAAGCTGGCACATGGGTATAACAATGTACTGAGATGTTTTATTGGTTGCAATATAGCAAATAAAGTATAAGACATGCACAGTACCAGCCCAATGATAAATTATGAAATGTCTAATATCCATAATAAATAATTTTCTGTTCTCCACCAAATGCCTGCATTACCTGTTATGAATAGAGGGCTGTTCTCTCTGTGCAGGGGCGTGCACAGACATTCCCACTCCGCAAAAGGACTTTTCTGTACCAGCTCTGAGGTCGTGGAGATCGGGTCTCACCCTCTTGATATTATAGAACCCGTCTCGTGCCTTCCACTTGGAGTTAAGCAGAGAAGCACATGATTAGGTGCACTCTGCCACTGTAAAATAAATCTTCAAACAAACTAAATAGCAATTGCAATGTTTTGTTGTACTAGTCCTATCCCCCCTTATCCCAATTACTCCACTCACATTATCCCAGCTCTGTTTATATACTATTGTCTGTTTACAAATACGGTGCAAAAAGGTGAAGCAAAGTGGAAGATTGTGTTTCCGGAATTTGTTTACCGCTCTGTTATAGCCCTGTTCTATCACAGTTTGAAATGTGAACTTCACTTATCACTACCTACCAGACAGGAAGTTACTCCTCTGCAGGACAGGGGCTGCACGGCAGGATAAATCATCAGACATTTTGAGTTAGTATAACATTATTGTATACTTTTCGTTATAGTTCTCCTGTTGGCATTGAGCAGAGTCTCACTTGCTGCATGTATTTCAGTTATATTGAAATAGATATCTTTATACATATGGAGAAGAGGGAGCTACAGCTACAAAGGCTAAAACCTCCCTCCCCTTGTGTTCTTCTACAGCCACAACTGTCAGCAAAAAAACTACAAATACAAGTCTTTCTGTCTCATTCAGTAATGCTTTACATAGCTTTTCATTATTCTGGGCATACAAATTATACCATATTTTACCATTCCAACATATTAAGCAAATTACATTGTTATTGATCATGCTGTTGCTGTGAAGACATACGAGTATATTTACTAAACGGCGGGTTTGAAAAAGTGGAGATGTTGCCTATAGCAACCAATGAGATTCTAGTTAGTACTAGTTCATCACAAATTTTTATAAATGTAGACGTGAAGGCAGCAGTATCTCGCAGAAGGGAGTCATTTGTTTCCCAGAAGGGCGAAGCCCAGGCAAGAGCTTGTCCTGACAAAAGGTATATAATATAAGCAACTTTAGAGTAGTCCGTGGGAAAATTCTGAGGAAGTAACTCATATTGGGTTGAGCATTGGTTCAAGAATCCTCGACAATCCCTGGGTTTACCGTCAAATTTTTGGGGAATGAGGCGGACCGACAGAAACCGGGGGCTCGACCTTGACGAGTGTAACAGCTCGAGAAGCAGGTAATGATGACTGTAGAGAGTCCAGACGTGAAGCTAAAGCTTGAAGGCATTGGAGAGTTTGTATTTGAATGGCGTCCTGGCGTTCAATACGACCCACCAAATGTTGCAACGAGTCCTTGGCTGATGCTTCTTGATCAAGATCCATTCTTGTGGTCAGTTCATACTGTAACGAAAGCCAGATAGTAGGAATGGTCTTGATCTCTGCTTGAGTGACAGCTACCATCAGAGAGGTGTGGAGTCTAATGGAGGAGAGGTGTTCACCAGGAAATCCTACAAGGGAATTATGGTCTTAGTTGCTCTCAACCGCAGGTCGCGGTCCTCTGGGGGACACAGAGCAGATAATACAGACACTTGGCTTCTGATGAAACGGCTTTTGAAGCTAAGAAACGCGTCAAGCAATCTATTTGGCCAGACTATACAATTGAATATTCTCTATTTAAGAGATTCTGAGGACTATTTACTATCGCTAACACAGGCTATTTGGTATCTTGCAAACGCTTTCAAGTAGGACGGCATTTCGTCTGCAAGAAATACTACAACTCAGCGAGGACATTTGCATACTACCAGCGCTCATGAGCGGGACAGTCTGGTTTCCTACGAGATCCGTAAGCTGCAGTGACAAGCAGATGATATATCACATACTGATCATCTTGAGTCTTTATTTATGAATGAACGTATTGCCACACACATGGTTGTGTTAATTTGATCTGCAAAAGGAAAGTTATCGAATAATATTTGCATCAGTAGTCGGAATAAAGTTGAAACTGGGGATTTGGACTCAATATCTCCTGCTCCACGGGCTGGAGCCGAAAGAGACTGTGTTTCTGAAAACTAATTCCGTGATGCTAGATCTCTCTGATGCCGAATGTGATCATTACTGAGCATAAATTATTCATCTATCCATTACCAATGCCGATATATGATCTTCTACAAGCTTACCAATAGCCCTTATCTGACAATATATGTTATATGAATTTTATATGTGCTTTTTATCCTCTATTATACATGGCCTTAAATGACACAGTTATTTTTATTTGTATCTATATGTGCTAATAAAACATTTTTTAAGTGTTATCTTTTTGATTCTGTATAGGTTGGAGACCTATTAGTGGTGCGGCTGATATACATTTGTCAGGTCATAACTAGCGCCCAATTTGTTCAATTGTATTTATTAGATAATACAGAGAACCATGAAGTAGCTGTAAGGCAGAATGGAATGTAGTCTCAGGTGTATGGAATTCCGGAACAGGACGGGTGCTGTGCGATGATCAGTAGTATAGTAGGAGGACCCTAATAAAGGGAACTAGCTGGTGATCCTCCTATCATTGTGGAGCAGAGGTTTTAAAAGGTTCCCGGGGTTGCGCATGTGCAGAATGCTTGACAAGATGGCATCCGAGGATATAGGAACACCAGGCTGTACAACAGATGGGGGTAACCGCATGGAAACCCATGAATACAAGTCTCAGAATGGAACTAAACCAGTGAGATGCGTGATATTCTATTGTTGTGGAACTGCAAGTCCCAGCAAGCATTGCTATCCTCTGGCTTTCAGCAAGGGCCTTCTGAGGCATATCTGTGCAAGTTTTCAGGGCACCCTAGGCAAAATCCCTACCGCTCCTACACCCCCACATACCCTCATGTCAGCCCCTCACACACATACAACATAAATTAATACAAATTCTGCATTTGTTATCCAGGGACAAATGCAGGATTTGTAGAGAGAGTTTCCATTCTATAAATCAAGGGGAGCGAATATTATTTTAAACAGTGCTAGGCTGCTCTGCAAGCCGTTGCTATCTTCATCAAATACACTACTGTGCACGACTGACAGATGCACATAGTTCCCTCTATACAAGTAGAGCAGTGTGAATCAGGACATAACTCCCACTGTCCTTGCTGTCGGACTTCCCCATCAGAACCAGTACAGTTGGCAGACAGTCCTGCTCTCTCCTACTTGTTCATGAAACTTTCACTATCTGCTGCTGTTGGTGTCTTAAGCTCAGTTGTTGCTTGTTTGGATTCTGGAAAATTGGTTCCCTGTTTGAAAAAAGATACATGAAATATGGAAAGTCTAGCAATGAGCGGACCCTGCGGCTTCTTTCCTCACAGCCTGCCCTGACATTAAATCAACAGTACTTTCATTTAATAAATAGCACTCCGTCCCCATATCCAGCCCCAACATAAAATTAATAACATTCCCATTTAAAAAATAGACCTATTTCCAGCCTAAAAAGCTACATTAAATAAGTCTTATTCACATTTAATTAATAGCCCCCCTCCCAAAATTCAACATTTAATTAATAGCCCCATTACCCCACCTTACATTAAATATCCACTAATGAATGAATAGATCCCATCTACCATTAAATGATTAACCCCTTGCAAAACTAGTCCAAAAGCTGAGTAGATGTAGGGAACATTTTGGAGAGTTTATCAGGACTATAGTGCCACCTGTAATACAATTTGTAAGCCGTTTCCTTAATTTGCGTGGAAATAGAGCTAGTGGCTATCCCCTCTCTCACCTCCTCCAAACAAGACTCATCTGCGGGGGGCCCAGGTCCCTCTCTCAGTCCCACTCATGACAGCTTTGGGAATCAACGGTGGTGTCAATCAACCAACTATAAATCGAAGAGATCACATACCCTTAGAGAGAGTGGGGATTGAAGGCACTGTCGTATAAAAAAGGTGAGGGCCTATAGAGTATCCGCAGAGGGAAGGGACATGAGAAAGCGACAGACCTAGAAAAAGTTTGCATATCAGAGAATGAGGCCCAGGCATTGCCAATGGGCAGGTCATGAGCCACTCTGATCCCGGCTCGAATCCACTTTATGAAGTGAGGGGAAGATTGGCCAGAAGAAAAATTCAGGTTATTCCATAGTGGCACCAAAGGGGAAATGGAAGAGGACAATTTGAATTGGGGCTTGCACAAGTCACAGACAGATAAACAGAACTTAAGGGAGGAGAGGGGGTTAACCATTGGAGGTCGGTCAGCTTGGGGAAGGCCCCAAAGCAAAGCCAAGGAGTGAACCTTAATAAAGTGTGTCTCCAGGTCCACCCAAGCAATAGTGTGGTAGGGGGTGTAGCTGTTCCCCACTTGGCACAAATGAGACACAAAATAATAGAGCTTGACATCTGGGAATCCCCACCCCTTACGGATTCTAGGACTGCCAGGGAGATTCTGGGAGTCTTACCATTCCGGATAAATTGTCTCCATTTTTATGATTGTCTAGAACAGGCCGTCCTCTAAAATTGACCATCCACTTGGAAAGGACACCAAGAGGTATATAGTGGCAGAGGTACAGTCTACAATACAGAGATAGGACAACAATAGCTTAGGTACTTCATAAATATTCACTTTATGAGAGGGTGGCATAAAAATAAAACAATGCTGAAGAAAACTTTCATGAAATCTCAATAAAAACACTAAAACCTGAACTTCCTAATGTCAGACTGCAGCTTTAAAAATTAGATTCCGTGTGTAAAAGTAAGTACATCTGTAACAGTAATACTCGTGTTTTAGTGTCAAGCTTCCATGTTGATGGATGTTAGAGGCCTGTGTTATCTACAACACAGTTCAAGTATTACTGTAATTTCCTGATAATTCCCATGAAATCTCAGTTTGCCAGAATGTGGGAGACCCAGATACCAAATTTGGAGGAGGATACTATGGTATGATGAGATCAAGATTGAAGTATTTGGCATCTGTGCTACATTTGCTGCTAGCCTAACACTGCGCCTCATCCCAAGAACACCACCCCTACCGCGCATCTTGGTGGTGGGAGCATGTCGCTATGTGGAGGCGGCTCTGCTTTATGGACTAGGAAACTCATCTGAATAGAGGGATACGTGTATGGAGTAAGATACAGACAAATCTTGGAGGAAACTGGCTACAGACCTAGGACTTGGGAGAAGATTTATATTCCAGCAGAACAATTACCCAAAGCCTACAACAAGTGTCACATCGGAGCAGCTTAAATACCAAACAAATCAATGTCCAGGAGTTTCCTCAAGCTCAGAGAATCTCTGGAATGATTGGAAAATTGCTGCTCAGCATCAGCCCCATCCAGCCTGAAGGAACTGCAGCAATAATATAAAGGGGAATGGGAGATAATTGCAGCATCCGGATGTACAAAGCTGAGACAGACACGGCTGTTACTGCAGCTAAAGCTGCTTCTAACAGGTGTTACTACATGACAGGGAGATACTTATCAATTCTGGTCTGTTTATTACTTCTCATTATTTAGGTAAAAGATTTACAGCTGTATTTATTTGACAGGACAGTGTATCTTGTATGGACCAGTGTTGGAACTCCCCACAATGCTGGAAATGGGTTGGAATAGCTCTGACCGCTGGATCATTTCTGCACACTGTTTAATAGAACGTTGTGCAGTGTGTACATTATGTGGTGCTATATACAAATATTCTTCATATTCAATAAGGACACATTGAGTCAAGTCCAAAGTCCCTCAGATCCAAGACCTTCGCTAGTCACAGGGGAAATTTCTGCAGTAACTAGTAGAATAAAAGACCTCTGCAACATAACATTTCAGTATACATTCAGGGTGTCGGGATTCCTGCAGGGGAGAATAAAGATCTTTCTTTGGAAGGATTCATGGCTACATTGAAGTCACCTACCAAAATCAATTTCCCAATTATGCAGCATTAATGCCTACACACGGGGAGCTGAATTAACATACTACCTATGTAAATTCATACCTCACTGTCACTGTAGAACACAAATTAAAAGGAAATTGAATTATGTTGTGTCTTTGCCTTAAGCTGCTATAACTTTGTAGATCCTGGTGCTCTCACACAATAGATAAAAACAAATAGCAAGAACTTAATTAACAAGGCTAATAAAAAAAAACTGACAATGCTCCTTATTGACAAACAGAAACATTTCCAAAGGTTGGGGTTCCCCAGATTATATATGACTTACCAGAAATCTGTGACAGGATGGACCTCCTATGCCACCTTGTCCGTGTGTTGCTGAGGACCGGCTGGGCTTGCCTTGCCACCTTCCCCTTTCTTTATTCCACATGTGCCCCTCTTGTCGCAGTTGGAGAAGCCTGCTGTCACCACTAGGCTCCTGCACCGTAGCCTAGAGCCGCTTCCTTCTGGGAAACTCTCGCTGCCAGTATACCCACTGGGCACTTTGGCTGGTACCCCTGACCTTTTCCTTTAGATCACGGTTGCTGTGAAAGTTTTCCTCTGGCCATTCACACTGGCCAGAGATGCAAGGTAGCGGGCAAAGCATTGGTGCTGGAATGCTGGGTCTATACCTCAGAACATTCGGATAACGGATTAAATTGGTCTAATCCAGTGGTTCCCAAACTGTGTGCCATGGCTCCCTGGAGTGCCGCGGCGATCTCACAGGGGTGCCTCGGCCAAGGCTATTTGTAAGCAAGGCGGGGGACTTCTTGGTAAATATTTTGGCTTAGGGGTGCCTTGAAAAAATTATGGAGACCCAAAGGGTGCCTCGAACTGAGAAAGTTTGGGATCCACTGGTCTAATCTGTTGGTCACAGGAATTAAAACAGGTAAGTAGGCGTCAAAGCAGACTCAGCTCTTGAAGCGGTGATGTTTATTAGCTCAAGTGTCCTAATAATGACAGTTACATACACTAGTTTAAAGTTTTAGCGATCTTCAGACGTACAGATGGAATAATGATACATTACATGGTAAGACAGTGCTCCTTTTACACATATTCTGACACACCTTACACTGCCCCCTGATCTTAGACGAACCCGTAAAGACTGAGATATTACAACAGATATTTATTATCAGGATACAATATGTTCTCCAAAGTTGGATTTAAATTTAATGCAAAGTTAACACAATTTACACCAATCTGTTATATCCTAAACTTGCTGGTTGCATTATTGATACAGATTCTAAGATACAGGATGAAAACTATACATGAAAGGAAGGTAACGACCTACTGCGGTGCATTTAGGCAAAAGCAAGTGTTTGTCACTTCACATGAAAAAGGTCTAATTGGCCTTAATGAGGATTTACTCTCGAAGATACACAACCCAAACATGACATACTATAGCAGAAGTCAATACATTTCCATACAAACACATACCAATATAAAAATATAAGTACATTTGCAATGATATACAGAGGTGCACTGCACTCTTTAATTAAACTGAATATCTACATTAAGTTATTTCTATGTGATCCAGCCACAAATATGTTATTTATAAGCAATCCAGCCACTCTCCTCCCCCCCTTGTCCATGCGGGCTATATCCCCACGACTTGGCTCCTGGTCCCGCAGTCTCTTTGGGTTATCGAGGCTCTTTCTGCTGAGATAGACCATCTGCATTGCTGTGGGCATTTCCTTCCTTTTGAACGATATGAGAATCGTAAACTTGAAGTACAAGGCTCCAACGCAAAAGTCTGCCATTCTCTCCTCAAGTGTATTGTAGCCCCAAACACTGCGATCACTGACTGCTCTTTGTAATAATTGATTGCATGAAGACACGCAGTGGTCGCTGGCCGCTCTCTGTAATCAGTGACCAAAGGAAGACGCACAGTGGTCACTGGTCGCTCTCTGTAATCACAGGAAGATGCACAGCGGTCACTGGTCACTCTCTGTAATCACAGGAAGATGCACAGCGGTCACTGGTCGCTCTCTGTAATCATAGGAAGATGCACAGTGGTCACTGGTCGCTCTCTGTAATCACAGGAAGATGCACAGCGGTCACTGGTCACTCTCTGTAATCACAGGAAGATGCACAGCGGTCACTGGTCGCTCTCTGTAATCATAGGAAGATGTGCAGTGGTCACTGGCCGCTCTCTGTTCTCACAGGAAGGCTCGCAGTGGTCACTGGCCGCTCTCGGTAATCGCAGGAAGACGTGCAGTGGTCACTGGCCGCTCTCTGCAATCGCAGGAAGACGCGCAGTGGTCATTGGCCACTCTCTGTAATCCCAGAAAGACGCGCAGTGGTCACTGGCCGCTCTCTGTAATCATAGGAAGATGTGCAGTGGTCACTGGCCGCTCTCTGTTCTCACAGGAAGGCTCGCAGTGGTCACTGGCCGCTCTCGGTAATCGCAGGAAGACGTGCAGTGGTCACTGGCCGCTCTCTGCAATCGCAGGAAGACGCGCAGTGGTCACTGGCCGCTCTCTGTAATCTCAGGAAGACGCGCAGTGGTCACTGGCCGCTCTCTGTAATCTCAGGAAGACGCGCAGTGGTCACTGGTCGCTCTCTGTAATCTCAGGAAGACGCGCAGTGGTCACTGGTCGCTCTCTGTAATCACAGGAAGATGCACAGTGGTCACTGGTCGATCTCTGTTCTCATAGGAAGGCTCGCAGTGGTCACTGGTCGCTCTCTGTAATCACAGGAAGACGCGCAGTGGTCACTGGTCGCTCTCTGTAATCTCAGGAAGACACGCAGTGGTCACTGGTCGCTCTCTGTAATCACAGGAAGACACGCAGTGGTCACTGGTCGCTCTCTGTAATCTCAGGAAGACGCGCAGTGGTCACTGGCCGCTCTCTGTAATCTCAGGAAGACGCGCAGTGGTCACTGGCCGCTCTCTGTAATCACAGGAAGATGCACAGTGGTCACTGGTCGATCTCTGTTCTCATAGGAAGGCTCGCAGTGGTCACTGGTCGCTCTCTGTAATCACAGGAAGACGCGCAGTGGTCACTGGCCGCTCTCTGTAATCACAGGAAGACGTGCAGTGGTCACTGGTCGCTCTCTGTAATCACAGGAAGACGCGCAGTGGTCACTGGTCGCTCTCTGTAATCACAGGAAGACACGCAGTGGTCACTGGCCGCTCTCTGTAATCACAGGAAGATGCACAGTGGTCACTGGTCGCTCTCTGTAATCACAGGAAGATGCACAGTGGTCACTGGTCGCTCTCTGTTCTCATAGGAAGGCTCGCAGTGGTCACTGGTCGCTCTCTGTAATCACAGGAAGATGCACAGTGGTCACTGGTCGCTCTCTGTTCTCACAGGAAGGCTCGCAGTGGTCACTGGCCGCTCTCGGTAATCGCAGGAAGACGTGCAGTGGTCACTGGCCGCTCTCTGCAATCGCAGGAAGACGCGCAGTGGTCACTGGCCGCTCTCTGTAATCTCAGGAAGACGCGCAGTGGTCACTGGCCGCTCTCTGTAATCTCAGGAAGACGCGCAGTGGTCACTGGTCGCTCTCTGTAATCTCAGGAAGACGCGCAGTGGTCACTGGTCGCTCTCTGTAATCACAGGAAGATGCACAGTGGTCACTGGTCGATCTCTGTTCTCATAGGAAGACGCGCAGTGGTCACTGGTCGCTCTCTGTAATCTCAGGAAGACACGCAGTGGTCACTGGTCGCTCTCTGTAATCACAGGAAGACACGCAGTGGTCACTGGTCGCTCTCTGTAATCTCAGGAAGACGCGCAGTGGTCACTGGCCGCTCTCTGTAATCTCAGGAAGACGCGCAGTGGTCACTGGCCGCTCTCTGTAATCACAGGAAGATGCACAGTGGTCACTGGTCGATCTCTGTTCTCATAGGAAGGCTCGCAGTGGTCACTGGTCGCTCTCTGTAATCACAGGAAGACGCGCAGTGGTCACTGGCCGCTCTCTGTAATCACAGGAAGACGTGCAGTGGTCACTGGTCGCTCTCTGTAATCACAGGAAGACGCGCAGTGGTCACTGGTCGCTCTCTGTAATCACAGGAAGACACGCAGTGGTCACTGGCCGCTCTCTGTAATCACAGGAAGATGCACAGTGGTCACTGGTCGCTCTCTGTAATCACAGGAAGATGCACAGTGGTCACTGGTCGCTCTCTGTTCTCATAGGAAGGCTCGCAGTGGTCACTGGTCGCTCTCTGTAATCACAGGAAGATGCACAGTGGTCACTGGTCGCTCTCTGTTCTCATAGGAAGGCTCGCAGTGGTCACTGGTCGCTCTCTGTAATCACAGGAAGATGCACAGTGGTCACTGGTCGCTCTCTGTAATCACAGGAAGACGCGCAGTGGTCACTGGTCGCTCTCTGTAATCTCAGGAAGACGCGCAGTGATCACTGGTCGCTCTCTGTAATCACAGGAAGACGCGCAGTGGTCACTGGTCGCTCTCTGTAATCTCAGGAAGACGCGCAGTGGTCACTGGTCGCTCTCTGTAATCACAGGAAGATGCGCAGTGGTCACTGGTTGCTCTCTGTAATCACAGGAAGATGCACAGTGGTCACTGGCCACTCTCTGTAATCACAGGAAGACGTGCAGTGGTCACTGGTTGCTCTCTGTAATCACAGGAAGATGCACAGTGGTCACTGGTCGCTCTCTGTAATCACAGGAAGACGCGCAGTGGTCACTGGCCGCTCTCTGTAATCACAGGAAGACGCGCAGTGGTCACTGGTCGCTCTCTGTAATCACAGGAAGATGCACAGTGGTCACTGGTCGCTCTCTGTTCTCATAGGAAGGCTCGCAGTGGTCACTGGTCGCTCTCTGTAATCACAGGAAGACGTGCAGTGGTCACTGGTCGCTCTCTGTAATCACAGGAAGATGCACAGTGGTCACTGGTCGCTCTCTGTAATCACAGGAAGACGCGCAGTGGTCACTGGTCGCTCTCTGTAATCACAGGAAGACGTGCAGTGGTCACTGGTCGCTCTCTGTAATCACAGGAAGACGTGCAGTGGTCACTGGTCGCTCTCTGTAATCTCAGGAAGGCTCGCAGTGGTCACTGGTCGCTCTCTGTAATCACAGGAAGATGCACAGTGGTCACTGGTCGCTCTCTGTAATCACAGGAAGGCTCGCAGTGGTCACTGGTCGCTCTCTGTAATCACAGGAAGATGCACAGTGGTCACTGGTCGCTCTCTGTAATCACAGGATGACTGGCAGTGGTCACTGGCCGCTCTCTGTAATCACAGGAAGACGCGCAGTGGTCACTGGTCGCTCTCTGTAATCTCAGGAAGACGCGCAGTGGTCACTGGTCGCTCTCTGTAATCACAGGAAGGCTCGCAGTGGTCACTGGTCGCTCTCTGTAATCACAGGAAGATGCACAGTGGTCACTGGTCGCTCTCTGTTCTCATAGGAAGGCTCGCAGTGGTCACTGGTCGCTCTCTGTAATCACAGGAAGACGCGTAGTGGTCACTGGTCGCTCTCTGTAATCACAGGAAGACGTGCAGTGGTCACTGGTCGCTCTCTGTAATCACAGGAAGATGCACAGTGGTCACTGGTCGCTCTCTGTAATCACAGGAAGACGTGCAGTGGTCACTGGCCGCTCTCTGTAATCACATGAAGATGCACAGTGGTCACTGGTCGCTCTCTGTAATCACAGGAAGACGTGCAGTGGTCACTGGTCGCTCTCTGTAATCACAGGATGACTGGCAGTCTTCGCTGGCCCCTCTATGTAATTAGTGATCGCAGGAAGACCCGTAGTGGTCCCTGCCTGCTCTATGTGATCAGAGAAGGTGTGTAGAGTCACAACATGCCCATTTTGAGAGAGATTATAATGACAGCTCTCAGTTAACAAAAGGAGAAGTCAGTATTCATCATCCATTTACCATTTTAGAAGCATAGCTGTAATTTATGCATATAAATAAATCATAAAAATATATTCATTTTAAAAAAATATTTGTCCATTAATATTTTTTTAAATTTTTAGTTGCACTTTAAATTATATGATTATAGTTGTAGGTTTAGATAAATATACATATAATATACAATATATATACATCCCTCCCATGGTTCAGGACCCCAACAGATCACTTAATAGGACATCTCTGGTTTAATAGTAAGAACTCTTAGCTGTGCTCTTCACCTACAGCCATTTCCAGGAGCTCTTCCTTTATAAACCGCTGCCTAAGGACAAGGCATTACAATACTAAATCTCTTTTCCATAAGAAATCACCTCGAATGGCGTTCATCGCATCCCACACATAAAACAGCATTTACTACCTGACTGTAATGTCCATAATATATCAGACATTTCCACTGATGCGCTAAACTTTATAAAAAAAAGAGCCATTATTCAAATGAATGATATTAAAAATAGCAAAGCCAATGACTGTACTCCCCCATGAGCTGGAATGGGAGAGACACGTAGGGTCTTCACCAGAAGAGGAGGCTTGGGAAGATATAAAGGCAGAGATAGGAAAAAGCTCTATTTCAAACAAAATAAATGAAATAATATGTATTATAGATGGTACTACATCCTGGGAAGACTGAATACTGTTAAGTAGACAAGAAATACAATTTTGTTTACAGTTTTAGATATTAATAAGAAAGTGGCAATACACAAATAATGCACATAATTAATATATTGATACACAAGACACAGTGGTGTGTTTAAAGTGTTGTTATGAATGTGAAAACCACATTAACCTACCTGTACACAATATAATGCAGTCACAATATGCCTCCTGCAGCTCCTGTCTGCCAAGTACTATGTTGGACTTTGCCTTTATATGTATCCAGTTTGCAGTACCACTGTTCCACCAAATTGGCCACTGTGGTACTTGGACTGCTCTCCTACCTGCCAGAGCTAAGCTTGTTAGTCCTGGATGCTTAGCACCTGTCCCTGACCTATTTAAGCCTGCCTGTCCCAGCAGCATTTGCCAGTTCATCTGTTACCTTTACTGTTGCTGGTTTCCCTGTTTATGAATCCTGTTTGATTTTCTGGTTTTGCACCTCATTTTAAGACCTAGACCCAGCTTTGTTGTGACTTCTCTTCTGCCTCCTCCCTGGTATCATGGTGGATCATGTGGCTTTGACCCCTGGCTTGTTTGACCCTCCGGCTTTATGGTGTTTGCATTCCATTGCACCACTTGTAATCATGCACCTACAATCAGTGGCATATCTAGTATCTCTTTTGTGTCATTCCGCAGACTATTGCACACTATGTGTCATCTCCACTTTCTAGTGGTAATGCTACGCAGACCATTGCATGCTGTCTCCAACATATCCTGTATATCTGTTGCAGACTATTGCACCCTGTGTGTCATCTCCACTATCTAGTGATAATGCCTCCGCAGACAACTACACTTTCTTGGCTTGCTGATCATCCTTTGCCTCCGGAGTTACCTGGAGTCCTGCTACCTGTGATGCATCTAGTGCCTTGTGCGTTCCAAGTAACCTACATTCCTGACACCCATGACTCACCCAGTGCCTCATGTTTCTGTCAAAACTGATAAAATAAATAAAAGTTATAAAAATATAAAAAAGGGTGAGGACCCCCCTCTTCACTATTAACCCTAGTGCTCCCAGCCTACTGCTGGGTACGTGAAATTCAGGGGGAAAAATTTTGTGTGGGGTCCCCCTGATTTTCAGTTAACCAGCACTAAGCAAACCAACCTGGGGTGGGTAGCACTATAGCAGGGGGACATGCTGCAGGGCTCCCCCTGCTATAGTGCAAAACATGCAACAACAAATGGTCATTTATGAAACTAGTAGTCCATCAAAAATTGTTAATTCATGTGATAGATCCTTTATCTACACTGTATTGTTACATCATTCCCATGCTGAGATCACAGCATCATAAAAACAGTGATTCATAGTGAGCTACAGGAGAGCAGCATGTATTAGTAACTGTGTCTGTTCCATTGCCAAACCTGAGCTACAAAAATAATCCAGAGACCAATATGGGAGCAGATATTGTACTGTTATGCTCAGGGGAGTCCCACAGTCAGTATTTGCACAGGCTTACTAGGGTGCGGAGTCTAACAGCCTCTCAGGTCTTCACCAAGAACCGCTGCAAGGCAGGATAGGCTTGGCTGCTGAGATGCAGCAAGTCGCGGCCCCTGGTTAAGCCTACTAACGTGGGAGACAGATAGACAAGCGACAAGATAATATAGAATCGGTACCTGCAAGAGGTGTTTGCCGATATGTCAGGAAGGAGCTGGATCTGGTACACAATAGCAGATGACAGCCGTGCCAAAGGGAGATCCAATAGAATAGTGAGGGTTCAAGCCAGGTCTGGAGCACAATAGCAGATGACACCTGTGCCAAAAGGAGATCCAATAGAATAGTGAGGTTTAAGCTGGGTCTGGTACACAATAGCAGAGTTAGCCCACAGAAAGTCCAAGAAGCAAACACAGGACCTGACATGGAGAGCCAGGAGTCAGGTGAGCAACCTATTGCTCTGACACAGGGCTTGTGACAGAGTGCGATCTTTTATACAGGAGAAGGAGGAGTTAGAATTCCCTGCTGGGGATCACATGATCGGTACTGGCGCAACCCTGAAGTGGCAGGCGGCCGCAGCGCGGAGGATGATGGAGCGGGTAAGTATTACATGTATCCAACATTCCAGCTCTAAGCTACGATATAAACCAGAGAGCAGTGCGGGAGCAGATATTGCACCTATTATAAACACCAAAGCTCAGAGCTGCAGAAATATTCCAGAGACCAATATGGGAGCAGATAGTGTACCTATTATCTAACATCCCAGCTCTGAGCAAAAATAATTAAAAATAACATTTTGGAAATTGTACATATTATCCAACATCCCCATGCCTGAGCTACAGAAATAATCCAGAGATAAGTGTGGGAGCAGAAATTGTACCTAGTATTCAACACCCCAGCTCTAAGAAACACAAATACAAAAATAGCCTAGAGACTATTCTGGAAGTGGAAATATTCCAGAGACCAATGTTGGGGTGTTAAGGGCAGATCCTTAATTGCTAGAAGCACTTTGCGAGATGTTCATCTTTAGCAGCCCCTTTTCGAGGAAGTAGTTACACATGAAGTACTCGGTTGCCAACTGGAATTAGGCCCAGGTTATACCAGTTTTTGATCTAGCATCTGCTCAGTGGAGAGTACAGAACACAGTAGGAGGTAATGAGCAACTGGCATAACTCAGAGTCACACAGGCAGGAATCAGGAGCAGACAAGCCAGGTGTCAGGACAGGTAGAGATATGAGAGCAAATCTGTTCAACAAAGCCAAGAGCCAACAGTGGAGAAAACAGCAATTCCTACAAACAATCCAGGTCAAGCACTGATAGCAGAACAGGTCAGGATATAAGGCACACTAAGTAAAGCAGCAACTATTACTAGCATTGGTATGCTGCCAGGAAGAGGTTTATAAACTCAGTAGCACCAATCGGAACTGCAGGTTGACTAGCTACATGAGGGTGGTAGGTGATTGCACATATGAGGCTTCAAGACTGAAAGCTGAATGAAGCTTGTAACTATTTGCCTAGCAACCAGCTGAATCTGTGGACTGCAGGAATGATCCTACACATAGTAATAATTGCACAGATGATAGATCAAACCAACAGGAGAGCTCCTATTACTTAACATGGTGCAGACATTGTACATATTATCTAACATCCTAGCTCTGAGCTACAGAAATATTACACAGACCAATGTGGGAGCAGAAATTGTACAATTTATCCAATGCTCCAGCTCTGAGCTACAGAAATAATCCAGAAACCAGTGTGTGAGCAGAAATTGTACATATTATCCAATGCTGGTGACACTGAAACTCATTCCAAGTTACTAAAGTTCACAGAAGCGACAGCAGCCACATGGGGTTAGTAGTGAATTCAATTAACTTACACAGAGGAAAATCTACAGTTCCACAGGCAAACAAATGCCAGCGAGTATATCTGATTTTTCAGAAACACAATAAGTTAATAGTCCGCTTTGTGAAGGTCATGTTTGTTTTATTTTGTCATGAAAATGTTTTCACTGTATAATTGATCTGCGGTTTCCTATGTTTTTATTTCTTTGCATTTAGCAATAGTTTTATTGCATATTACGTGTGCTTCTCATTGACATATCAATTAAAACTGCAGCCAAGGCACCTTGAGACAATTTTGAATGGGTGAGGAGGGTGTGACTGGGGTGAGGGACGGGAGTCTTTTGTATAACAGCACCACTTATATTTTGGTGCAACTTCCTATGTAGCAACTATGGAACTGTCAGTGGGAAACTATACTGTGACGAATTCATCATCAACCTGCAAGAATGTTACTATTTCTTGTGATATCTATAGATTA